>NW_007600836.1:0-325 GCF_000523025.1 Cynoglossus semilaevis | reverse complement strand
TTCTAAAAAAGACAAGCAGCGATCTGGGTTATAGATCAGACGGCAGGTCAATATGCAGCGTATGTGGTAATGGTATGTGGTAGGAGTCAGGATGTGCTGCTGCAGAGTAAAGGAGGGGGCAACTGAAGCTGTCCTGACAGCCCATAATTATGTCTCATTTTCATTCTTTAAACTATAGAATACGACACTTACGGCAAAAGGTCTTAATTATTATTGAACCCCCGCATGTAACTCATGAACAGACACTGAAATAACATCAGCGTGCGTGGACAGCCGAGATCAATTTCTTTACTAGTAGTATCCTCTGTTTGTCCTTATACTTGAT
>NW_007600835.1:0-325 GCF_000523025.1 Cynoglossus semilaevis | reverse complement strand
TGATGACAATTGAACATCTACCAAATTCTACATACATGGGTCTCAACTGTTCCTTCCTTCTAAATTACCGCTGCGGTTTAAGTGAGACCCAGATGTTGTGACAGAAAGACAGTGCACGCTGCCTACAGTCAGGTGTGTCTCAGAATGATGCCTACAGTGAGTATCTTCACACAACCCTGTTGAGTTCATCTACCAGGGCGTTAAATAGTCAAGTGATGTTACTAGAATCACCACTGCATGTTGTTGTTCATCAGTTGAAAGACAGTCATTGGCAAAGAGAGAAAAAAGAGAATGGAGACAAACATGAGGCAACAAGGAACAAAAA
>NW_007600834.1:0-325 GCF_000523025.1 Cynoglossus semilaevis | reverse complement strand
CATACTCCGGATATGAAGCAGCTGTTTACTCTGCAGCCTCCAGCTACTACCAACAGCAGCAGCAGAAGCAGGCAGCTGCAACGGCAGCGTGGACTGGAAACACTTTAACTAAGAAACCACAGTTTCAGAGTAAACAGATTAGGCTAAAGCAACCCCCTAAACCCCCACAGATTCACTACTGTGACGTCTGTAAGATCAGCTGTGCTGGCCCTCAGGTGAGATCACTGACAATTCAAACAATTGCTTAGTCTTATTTTAGTCTAAATCATACAGTAAAAAAATATATGTGAGATTTGTCTGTGTTTCATTAAACCTTGTAGACCTA
>NW_007600833.1:0-325 GCF_000523025.1 Cynoglossus semilaevis | reverse complement strand
CCAAAAAGTGCTGGCAGTGACCACTCAACAAGGTTCGGAAGCCAAGAATGCTAAAACACAAACATTACTAAAGTCACACGTACTTAGCCAGACCTCTGTCAACATAAACCACACTGTAGTACAGGGCTCAACACTCCAGCACTGACTCCCTGTAGAGCTGGACCTAACATCCTCTCCTGGTGATTAGAAGGAACCGCTTTCAGGTGTGCAGCTCATTAGCTCAGCTGTGAAAGAAGAGCACAGGCAGCTGACCCACAGTTACTGTCTTAAAAAAATAATGTTGATGTTTCTGGGTGACATAAAATCAACCCAATTAAAAAAAAAA
>NW_007600832.1:0-325 GCF_000523025.1 Cynoglossus semilaevis | reverse complement strand
AAAAAAAAAAAAAAAAAAGACCTGCAGCTTTATAGGCTGCACTGTTCCACCGGAGGTTCAGCATCAAACACTTCATGCCAACACCATTATACTGAAGTTTCACATACATTTGCAACCTTCAGCGTCATTAAAGTAAAGTCTTAAATGTGATAATAAAACAATATTATTATGAGAATCAGGCCATAAACGTATAAAGCTAAAGGTGTTATACCTGCAGAATAAAGTGTTACATGTTCTAGAATAAAAATCCACACCTCAGTTGACATGGGTGAAGTTCTTACTTTACAAGAACACATTTTCAAGTTTAAAATAAAAATACCTTTAA
>NW_007600831.1:0-325 GCF_000523025.1 Cynoglossus semilaevis | reverse complement strand
AAAATGAGTTTGACACCCCTGGGTTTAGACGGTATCCTTTCTGACATCAGAAGGTTCCAAGCAACTAGCAAGATTCACAGTATAAGGAATCTTACGTGTCAATATGCAGGTGACTGCTCTTGTATCTCACACGCACACAAAATCTTCAGTCTATACTAAATACAGCACTGAGTGCTCACAGCAGGATCGGGCTAACCTTTAACACCATCGCAATTTACAGAATGAAAGCCAGACTTTCTGTTATATGTTCTATTCCCTCTGATGAACTTCAACTGCGTCCAGGCCTAAAGTGAAACACAAAGCTGATATTGCTTATGCAAATCTC
>NW_007600830.1:0-325 GCF_000523025.1 Cynoglossus semilaevis | reverse complement strand
GGGGCTTTGTGGACAAAAACAACATGTGATCCAATCAGCTGTGGAGTGATCCTGACAGAACAGAACAGAACTTTCAGATGTTTTTTTTTTTTCTGAACGTAAAGCGACTGTAACTTTGAAGGAAGATTCCGTGAATTCCTGCATGAATTTACAGACACTTCACTTCATTCACAGTGAAAGTACGGGTTTTTAAATATGTGGAGTACACACTAATGGGACTGGTTTCAGCAGATGTTTGTTTGATGACTGTGATCCAGTTAACACTTTACAACTACATCTGTGGAGGGATTACTGTAGAGACAAATCCACAAATATGTGACTCAAA
>NW_007600829.1:0-325 GCF_000523025.1 Cynoglossus semilaevis | reverse complement strand
GCCCGTTTGTCAGACGACCACGCTGACCCAACACTGGGAGCGAGCAGCACTTAACCAGGTCAGGGTTAGTTCTAACTCCGGTCTGGTCGTTACCACCAGACCAGATAACAGACGATAACGTATTTTATTATGGTTTGGATGCATCGATTTTTCACAACAAGAATTATTTCATCCAACATGAAGTAATTATTATTATTATTACTATTGTAGAAGTTGCTCTGATTACAGATTCATTAATTGGGTCAGGGGTGTTGATCATTAATGAAAATTGGCCTGATGAGAGCGTTGGGGGCGGGGCTTGGACCTCTGCCCCGCCCCAAATGCA
>NW_007600828.1:0-325 GCF_000523025.1 Cynoglossus semilaevis | reverse complement strand
TTTTAATCTTCAGCAGCCTTGAGGATACGGCACTGTTCCCCAATTTTTGTCCATTATCTTGTTTATGCTGTATTTCACCCTTTGGTAGGGACTTGATCAATAGTCTTCTTGTGGAGTGTTGGTGTGTGGATGTAACAGATCCAAGCCTATTAATGTTTACTAAGATAAGTATTGACTGTGGCCATGGGGGCTCGCTGTCGTCTCTTTCATTCACCCTCCACCCTCTCTCTCTCATGCATGATTGTTTGGTATAAAGTACTGGTTTCTGAGTCTGGTTTCTGTGACATCTTGTCTGAGACAATGAGCCACTTAAAATGCAATTATA
>NW_007600827.1:0-325 GCF_000523025.1 Cynoglossus semilaevis | reverse complement strand
GGGGAGCGGGGTCTCCATCTCATCAGGTCGTGCTGCATTTGCGACGCCGCACTGGGATTGAAACGCTCAGGTTATTGCAGCAACGGCAACAGGTGATGACATATGGCGTCCTCAAAACTGCCGCAGTCTCCGGAGACACAAAGCTGTCCAAGCAATAAGCAACAATTCAGTGGCAACAACACAAGAACACCAGGTTCGACTTCCAGGAAACTGACACTTCGCACTAAAATCATTTTTATTGTTTATTTAAATTCCAACGCGCTGACTAAGATGCTCGTATTTTTCCGACGAAATTTCCAATTTTCATTATCGGACAAGTAGCGCA
>NW_007600826.1:0-325 GCF_000523025.1 Cynoglossus semilaevis | reverse complement strand
AAATGTGTTAATGAAGCATCAACTCTGCATAATTTATACTCTACTCCGTTGTACAAGTGACTTCACTTACTTCTCTAAAATTTGAATGCAAAATATTAATGTAATTAGTACTTCACACTTCACACGTTCATTTATCTACAGCTACTTTGTCCCCTCAGAATACTGACGAGTCACAGACTCAGGATCTGTAACAGCTTTGTTGTAGTTCACACCACTGGTGTGGGTCAGGCACCGAGACCGTCAGTAGAACAGACAGGAGTCGGTCGCACATCGTCGTATGTTCGTTTGTCTGCAGTACTACTCGTTTGAAGTATGAGTATTGTCA
>NW_007600825.1:0-325 GCF_000523025.1 Cynoglossus semilaevis | reverse complement strand
TTTTTTTTTTTTTTCATTCAGTACCTGCTGGGTTGGTTCTGTACTGGCGTGAAGGCAGGCTGGGGTCACTGAAGCCTACATTATTCTCGGCTAACACTCGGAAAGAGTAGTAGACGTACGGAGACAGGCTCAGCTGTGCTGTTGTGCTTGTGCCCGAGACCTCGGTCAGGTTGTTCCAGGTTCCAGGCTGGTGGAGCAGATCCTCGTACTGAATCAAGAATTCTGTGAACATTAAGAGAAGATTGGACCCTGGGTTTTTAGCAACAGAACTGTGTTTTTTTTAAATTTGGAAACTGCTGTTTTTGAGATATTTGTAGGCTACGCT
>NW_007600824.1:0-325 GCF_000523025.1 Cynoglossus semilaevis | reverse complement strand
TCTTTTTGGTAAAAGACAAAGACACCAATATTGTACGTTGTGATTTGGTGCCCGGTCTGGACTGGACTTGGACATGGAGTACCTGAGCGGCTGATCTTGTCCACCTCCTCTCTGCAAACTTCTTCCATTCGACTGCGAAAGTGGCACAGCACTCTCCTGGCTCCGCTGAAGGCCTCCGTGGGCAGACTGAGAGCTCTGGAGTGTGAGCCAGTGGAGAGAGGGACGCACAAGAGCGGAGCCGCCTGAGGTGGGGGGAGAAAAGGAACGTCAGCAGCGTCAGTCGCCTCTCAGACAAACTTTTTCCAACTGACCCACGTCTGAATTT
>NW_007600823.1:0-325 GCF_000523025.1 Cynoglossus semilaevis | reverse complement strand
ATTTTAGCCTGTTATATATACAGTACAGGTATACACATATATGTGTATATATATATATATATAAATGTGTGTACATATACATACATATATTTTGGGCAGAAAAAATATATATATGTATGTGTGTTTATTAGGCTGTTCAATATACTGTAGGTCTTGGTTAGGCATACGCTATGAAATGGGACCATGCATTATTTGATATGTATTTTATCAACTTCTGACAATGCACTCAGAGCTCAATGGATCTGAGATGGCAGGAATACGACCGCAGCATGCAGTAATACATGCTGCCTGAAAATATTCTTTAATATATATATATATATATAAA
>NW_007600822.1:0-325 GCF_000523025.1 Cynoglossus semilaevis | reverse complement strand
AAAAAAAAAAAGTTAGTTGAACATTAAAAGTGCTAGCAAAAAACACAAGTTAAATTTACCATAAACAGTGCACTCGGTCATCTGCCTTCATCTGTGTAAACTTTACACCATAATTCTACGAGCCCATTGGTCCACATAGTTACTAAGTGTGGGTGCAGTTAGAAAAATGAGTTCCTCGGTCAATAACTATACTGTTTAATCCATAATGTTTCATCGTTGTGATGCACGGATCGACCTCGCTGCGCTAATTACAGCTAATATGTGTAATGTATTGGTAACAAGAGGGAGGGAGGTGAGACAGAATGAGGGAGAGACAGAACGAGAG
>NW_007600821.1:0-325 GCF_000523025.1 Cynoglossus semilaevis | reverse complement strand
ATTTTACACCATATTAAGATGGTAAAACATGCTCTGGTTATTTAACATTCGACATTAATGCCGACAGTTTTATGAAATCACATATTAAAACACTGTTAGCACGGCATGTTGTTTCACTCTTCACAGTTGCTTAGTCATTCACTACTGACCGCGGAGTGTGACGGGACTAAAGAAACCTCCCTGACGCTTCATCAAAACCTAATTGACATGTGACACCACTCCTCTATTCAGAGCTGAATGGAGAGATAACCCACCCTGCTGAATAATACAACACACACAGAGAAAACAAGCAACCAAACTCACACACCCTTGTGTGCAGTCATTA
>NW_007600820.1:0-325 GCF_000523025.1 Cynoglossus semilaevis | reverse complement strand
GCTAAACTTATTGAATTAGCATTAGCATCTATCCATCCACCCAATGATCTTCCACACAGTGTTAAAAAAGAAATTTAAATATAAAATTAGAGACGGTCCGTTACTAATTTTTACTAATGATGAAAATCATTGGCTCCTTTGGTCAAAGATGTCAAATAGTTTATTGTAAGTGATTCCCAACACAATAACAGCCAACACAGTTGGACAGCCAGTTAGCCACCGCTAGCCGGCTGTCCACCAGCGCTGTTAGTGGTAGCTGTTAGCCACTGTATCGCGGTTGTTATTAAAATGAAAAGCCATTGACAGTTAGATGTAGCGTGTAAAA
>NW_007600819.1:0-325 GCF_000523025.1 Cynoglossus semilaevis | reverse complement strand
ATCCCCTGTTCTAAAGTGACCCGTGGTGAATCAGAGAACCTTCAAAAACAAACACTGGGCTTGTGTTCAGGTCCAGACCACTGAAAACTCTTGCACAGTCATTGCTTATAATAGATTAGCTGCGGGTGCAGCAGCCTGTATCCTCAACAATGCTTGATCCCAGCCTGGATACATCGGAGGTTGGAGTCAGGAGGAGCAAGAGGTCAAAAGGTCAAAAGAGGCCAAATCCCTGTGGATTATTCTTGGAGAGCTTCCTTTAGACCTGTAATATAATCAATTATGAAGATGACTTCAAGTTTTACATTTTAACAGAATTCACACTAAT
>NW_007600818.1:0-325 GCF_000523025.1 Cynoglossus semilaevis | reverse complement strand
AATAATAAGACAAATAAATAATATTTTTTGATAATGAAAAAGCATTATTAAACTAAAACGTAATTATTCTTTTGATTAGAAAATGAAACATTTGTATGTTCTGCAAGAGTTTGACTTTTGATTCACAGAAATACTAAAGAAAAAGCAAGTGAACATTCAAAGATGGTGTCATTGCGAAGACGAGTAGTAGTTTACCGACTGTTGACCGCCTGGTTTTTACACTGTCGGCAACAAGGGAATGTAGATATCACTGTGTTTGGGCAGGAAATAGTTTCTAGGGCATGTTATTGTTGAGATACTAAACCCAGCCTGTTCACACACACAC
>NW_007600817.1:0-325 GCF_000523025.1 Cynoglossus semilaevis | reverse complement strand
CAGCCTCGGGGCTGGAAATAAAAAAGGGGAGGCTGAGTTGGGGGTGTTGTTTAATTGGGGGTCATCTGGAAAACATGGCTCTCTTTTTTAAAAGAGCATGTTGACCCTTGACCCTCGGGCCTTGTCCCTACTGGGGCTGATTGGAGCAGAACAAAAGGACCTGAAGGAGCAGCGAGCTGCTCTACAAGTGTCCCAGCACCAGGGGTTGACCATGTTACCATACGTCCACGTCTGGACCTGTTAGTGGGGCTTCAATGCACACCCACACACATACTCTGGTCTAGACGATCGGGACTACGGGGATTCACAGTGGGGCCCTTCATAC
>NW_007600816.1:0-325 GCF_000523025.1 Cynoglossus semilaevis | reverse complement strand
ATTCTCATTGATCCAGGTCTGTTATCCAGAGAGTTTAGTCGTATCATCTTCAGCTTGAATCTAGAAGAGTTTGTCAGAATCTGCTGCAAAACAAGCGAACTAACAACTCTCCGACCGTTCCTCTTAATGGTCCACCAACACCAGTACCAGAGTCTCTATCGAGGATTACCGTAGTTTTACTTTAAAAAACATCTAAATCTGATGACGATCTTCATGATCCTTCTTCCTGTTCACTAAGTCAATAGATGGAACTCTCCAGAGACCATCTGAGCTGCTCCTGGTTATTGATCTCCTCAAATGCAGGTGTTGTTTTTGGAGGGAACCT
>NW_007600815.1:0-325 GCF_000523025.1 Cynoglossus semilaevis | reverse complement strand
GTCTGTGCTTTCATTAAAGCCACCCACAGCTCTCGATATCAGCACCAGCCAGCTTTGCTGTGGGGCCGAAGTGGATGCGAATGAACTTTCCCTAAAAACAAAAGACAGAGCAGAAAAACAGACTGTTGGTTTTAACGTTTGAACTGCTGTGGTGTTACAGTAGTGTGTGATAGTTCATTTAACAGCGTGCAGCTTTATCAGACGGTGGTCCGTACAAAACGGGAGGAGTTGTTGTTCCTGATCGTCTTGGCGTTACCAAAGGCCTCCAGCACTGGGTTAGCCTGAATGATCTGGTCCTCCAGAGATCCCTGAGGGCAGAGGAGAG
>NW_007600814.1:0-325 GCF_000523025.1 Cynoglossus semilaevis | reverse complement strand
CACTGTGGACAAACACAAAGTGAGACTTTATTTCTCATCTGTTTTTGTTCATCAGAGGAAGCTGAGGACGACGACGACCCTGAGTACAACTTCCTGGAAGACCTGGATGAGCCGGACCTGGAGGATTACAGGACAGACCGCGCTGTCCAGATCACCAGTAGGTGTCCTCCTTGGAACATTATAGGACAAACGTGGACATTTTCATCACTCTTTGTCATTTCTCGTTTTAGCGAGGGAAGTGAACGAGCTGCTGGACGAGCTGTTTGACACTGTGGGTGGACTCAAACTCATACAGGAAGTGATGTCACTAAACAACATTATCTGA
>NW_007600813.1:0-325 GCF_000523025.1 Cynoglossus semilaevis | reverse complement strand
CCAAATAGCCAAATGATCTTTTCCAGCAGGTTCAGAAGGAGCAATGTTTCCGCCGTTGTTGTTATTGTGTTATTGAGACCGTTCACATGGAGACGCAAACACCAGAGTTTTCAATTCTCTGTACCCTGTGACCGTGTACAGTAAGGATGCAGTTCCCCACCCCAACGCTCGTCAAACGTAAGGCGCAATCGGCGCTGTAGCTCCGTGATCAAACACGGCCTGAATCCCTCCTGTTTCTTGCACTGTGGTGTTGTCAACGTTCACTCCAGTGACAAAACGTTTTCTTCATAGATTCTTTATGAACTCGCTGAGTAACTGAGGGAAG
>NW_007600812.1:0-325 GCF_000523025.1 Cynoglossus semilaevis | reverse complement strand
AAAAAACAAACCTTTAAATGTCTCTCCAGTATCCTACATTACCAACGTCAGGAATAAAGTCGTTCCTCGCATTCCCGGGGAACCTGAAGGCATCACACTGCCGAACATCCTTGTCGAGGTGAAGCAGCCTCCCGCGGTGGGAGTGTCACGAGCCCGGGGACTTGTTTAGGTGCGTTAAAACAAACATTGCCACGGCTGTGGTGGCTAGACTAATGCTAACCGGATATTTAAGAGTTAGCCTAAAGAATATATCCCCCGTATTTATTAAAAACAAAAACACAAATGCGGTTTTTATGTTACTTGGAAGGACACGTTCGTATTCTGG
>NW_007600811.1:0-325 GCF_000523025.1 Cynoglossus semilaevis | reverse complement strand
ATGCCACACAATAACAACAATGGCGGATGCCAGGTGAGTTCTGACCATCTTACAGAGGCTGACTCAGCTACTTGGTATGCAAGTAATTATTCCACATATTATTTGCACTTACATCTTGAACAGCAAAGGTTTATGGGGAACCCTATTTTTCCATTGTCAGGGTTTAAGAGTGGTGGTGACACAGCGCCACATCCAGGCCTGGTATATGAACTATACGGACCGGAGTCGCATTCAGTGGTGCTGATTAATTGATTCGTTTTCTTAAACCAGGTCCATTCGAACGACATTTTTTGTCCCGAGATTTATCTTAACTAAAATTACCTCT
>NW_007600810.1:0-325 GCF_000523025.1 Cynoglossus semilaevis | reverse complement strand
AAAAACCAGTCAGTAATTTAACTTGCTGTTTGACAGTTTGGACTATATGCAGATTATATACAAGGAAATAAAAAAGAAAAAGAAGTCCCCTTGTTTGAACCGTAGAGCACAAAGGCAATTTACTGAGGCATTTATGGCCCGACTTCACACCTTATGTTTGTGCTTTTGAACGCTCCAACCCCCAACAATACTGTTCTCTGAGGAAAACTTGGCCTGAGTCTATAATAAAATGCTCTGCTGCTTGTAACAGGAACAGAAAGAGCTGCAGGACGGGTCTCTGCTTCAACTGCCTGAAGATGATCCATATTCTTACATAATATTGGTC
>NW_007600809.1:0-325 GCF_000523025.1 Cynoglossus semilaevis | reverse complement strand
TTTTTTTCATTTACATCTGCGTACGAAGGTCTCTTCTTTGTTTCATGTAGTCATTAAATTATCAACAAATCTGTTTTCGTAGACTAACAAACACAGTTTACCAAGATGCTTTTTTTAAATGTATCAATTTTTATGCGCACCATTTTGTTGTTTGTTTTCTGTGATTGACCAAACAAAGATGCTACATTTTATATTCTATCTAGTTACAATTACTTCTTTCAATTATACAACACTTTATTATCTATTGTTGCAATTTTTCACTTCATGTGCTGCTCAACAGTCCATAGTCAACATCGTTTCATTCTCTCCTCCTCCTCCTCCTCCT
>NW_007600808.1:0-325 GCF_000523025.1 Cynoglossus semilaevis | reverse complement strand
ATATAGTGTATATTGTATAATGTGTAGTTGCAACAAAGCCGTACGACACAAATGGTACTGAAAACAGTTTGCCACGGTTGGCAGGTCTGCCAGAATGTGAAGTGTAGAAGAAGTAACATTGACAGTTTGTCGACAGATTCCCATTCAATCACATTATATTTTATAGGTTAAAATATTTTAAAAAATCTTCCATGTTTTTTTATTTTTCGCAAAACTTGTTTTGTTTTGTCATAATTGAACACAAGCTTTAGTTTATAAAGGTTATTAACATTAGGTCTTGCACAACTCTTCAACATCTAAAAACAGAACAACGTTACACCTCAGT
>NW_007600807.1:0-325 GCF_000523025.1 Cynoglossus semilaevis | reverse complement strand
GGGGGGGGGGGGGGGGGGGCGCTGGTGAGGAGAAGGTGAGGAGTGGGAATGAAAGAATCCCTGTCCCTGCAGTATTCTGGCTGACTCACCCCTATCCTTTCAGCTCTGGACAGCTGCCACTAATTCAACCTATTCAAAGCAGGCTTATGGTAACAAGGCAATCCGGAAGATAACAGTGGAATCCACCGGCATGTTCAGCCCCCGGCCCTGCCGTGGCTCTCCTCTGTTCTGCCAACAACCAACACAGGCACCTTCTCTCCTGTCGTCTGCATCAGCATCACGTCATCGGACGGATATTTACCATCGTGCTAACGTGACATGAGAC
>NW_007600806.1:0-325 GCF_000523025.1 Cynoglossus semilaevis | reverse complement strand
GATCCATCAGACACAACATTAATTCTGTAGACTGGTTTATGTTTCCTCTGTCCATAATATTATGACTGTCCTGTCAACGAGCAGCGTGAAAACAAAGCAGCAGTGGTGAGGAGGAGACATGACCAGCAACCTCAACCTCTGAGCAGCTGGACATCTGGTTGTTTTGAAGATCCTATAAGTTTGTCAGCTCCCACTGAGACTCTCAGGCTTCACGCTGTGACTGAGGAACGAGTTGGTGCCGGTCTGGAACATATGGTTCAGACAGTTGTGTGTGGAGTCATTTGGACCACAGTTTAAACTACAGTCAGTTTAAACTAAAAAAAAA
>NW_007600805.1:0-325 GCF_000523025.1 Cynoglossus semilaevis | reverse complement strand
TACTGTGGAAGGTCCAGGAGCTAAGAACACACTGATGTCAAAAGAATCATCTGGGGGGGAGGGAGGGGCTAAATGTGAAGAATGACCAGAGGAAGTGAGAACCACAGAGTACAATGGCTCAGTGGTAATGACAGTTGTATACTGGGAGACAGTGTTATCTGATATTACTCGGAACTCAAAGGTTTTGTGTAATTATTTAAAATTGGGGACTTAGGGAAAAAATAAAATGTTTTACTGATGAAACACAGGTTTGATGTGGAGGAATCTGAATCTGAAAGTGTTCTGTGTGTAAATCTGTCCTGTCTGCAGTTCAGTTGTCTTCTGT
>NW_007600804.1:0-325 GCF_000523025.1 Cynoglossus semilaevis | reverse complement strand
GTATGTGTGTGTGTGTGTGTTTTTGTAACACAGGGAGAGCACTGCAGCAACCGAAAAAAGTAGGTCAGACGGGAGAAAATCATTGCATAGCAGAAAATTGTAGGGGGAGAGCGGGGAGAAAGTGGAGACGATGAAAGACCGGAAAGAAATTATGAAGTGAAACAAAAATGTGTACTCCTACAAAGGTGCATCCCCATAAATAAAGTGCCGTCGTTGTACAGAATCCTGTAAAATGAATGGGTAAATGAGTCAGTGTAAAACCGCTGTGATCATACAGCAAATGCAGTGACGTCAGGCCTCTCTATCATTAAGAAATACACTATAT
>NW_007600803.1:0-325 GCF_000523025.1 Cynoglossus semilaevis | reverse complement strand
TCATGTTTCTTATGTCTATCGACTTCAATCGCAAAGGTTTGTGGTTTGTGTTTTATTTCATGTTTTCTTCCTTGTTTCATAGACGTGTGTCTCAAATCTGAAAAAAAAAGAATTGATTTTATTTGTGCCTAAAAGAGTGGTCGTATCGCAGTCTATTTGTTCTGCGTTTCCATGACAGTAGCTCCAAGTCTGTTTGAACTCTTCAGAATAAACGCTCCTTCTCTCCTCTGCTGCACTCCAGTCAAACACGCGTTTTAAATTTTGCATCACCCTTATTCCTCACTCCATTTGTAGCACGCTGTTTTGTACAAAAACAACAAAAAAA
>NW_007600802.1:0-325 GCF_000523025.1 Cynoglossus semilaevis | reverse complement strand
GAGAGAGAGAGAGAGAGACACAGGGTCTGCATAAAGAATATATATTAGAAAAAAAAAAACTCCTTATTAGATCTTTTCAGTTTTCATAAATGCCTGTTTTGGTGCTGAAGTCTGTCTGACGCAGGGGTGCAGTGGAGAATGGCAGCATTCTTCAGAGCGAGGAGCGGGCTGCGTTTCTCTACCATCTAATCCACTTCCTCCCCAGGAAATGGAGAAGGCGGATTTCTGCCCACACTGCAATTTCCTCCCTCATTCTTTTTCTTTCTGTCTCCCCCCCCACTCTCCCCTCTGCCTCCCTCACCTCCTCCCTTCTCCTTCTTCTCTG
>NW_007600801.1:0-325 GCF_000523025.1 Cynoglossus semilaevis | reverse complement strand
CACACACATATCCCTGCTGGGAAAAGAACAATCTGGGAGATGATTATAATGATGATGTGGTTGGTCTAATCAGAGTGAGGTCACCGCGGGGCCGTCTGAGGCCACAGATCCCACACGGGGGCTGGCTGTGGCGGCAGGATTCCATCAGGAAGTGGGTGATGGTGGTGGCGGCGCCCGTGAGAGGCGTTGGTGCTGAGAGCACCGTCGACACGCTCACATTTCGCCACCCTGCCTTCCTTGCTAATGAGCAACCTAGCTCTGAAATTCTAATGAAGGAGTCTGGAGTCAAAGAGGGCAGGTGTGATCTCACACACTCACACACACA
>NW_007600800.1:0-325 GCF_000523025.1 Cynoglossus semilaevis | reverse complement strand
TGTCGCTTCTAACTTTTATCTAACTGCGTTGGCTGCAGTTGTACCGTTACTTATGTAACTCAATTAACTGGTTTTAGTTCAATTAGAAAGAAGATGCAACTAATGCACTGTGGTGCCGTGGTGGCTTACTGGTTAAGGAAGCGGACTTGTGTCTGGAAGGCTTCAGGTTCGAGTCCATCCTTTTGGTTGTGTGCAGTTGTCTGCTTGTGTCACAATGACAAGTAGTTCACTTTAATAATGAATTATCACCATGGGCAATGGTGAATGCAAAAGTGTCTTGTGTTCTTTTTCTTGAATTATTATAGTATATAAGGATTCTTGTGAT
>NW_007600799.1:0-325 GCF_000523025.1 Cynoglossus semilaevis | reverse complement strand
CATTCCTCTCCCTCCTATTTTCTCACCTTAGTCTCTACTCCTACCTCCTGTGACCCTAAACTGTCACCCTGTCCGCCCACCCCATAAGGCCTGTTTTTGAAGAATGCATCCTTTTGTTCCCACAACTCAGCATTTTCAAATTATGTCCCTTTTCTCTGCATCTCTGTGCGGCACCATCTTCGTATTCCCTTACCCGTATTGGTATCCGTTCAGTCTCAGTTTCCTTTTGTGGGTTGCGGTACTTTCCGTAAAATTCCTTCTTCTTTTTGCTCTCTTTGTCTTCCTTTCGTTCTCTCTTCTCGGCAGGTTCATCAGAGAGTTCAGT
>NW_007600798.1:0-325 GCF_000523025.1 Cynoglossus semilaevis | reverse complement strand
AAAAAGGTTAATTCTGGTATTTCAGTTATCTTAAAACCCATGAAAAGTCATTGGTTGTGTTACTACTTAAATTTGCACTCAAAGCAGAAAATGGTTTAAACATGTATTAATTGATGTTTGCTCAAAGGTCAACCTGGCAGCTACCACCTGTCATGTGTCACAGAACAGAAACATCTGATTGGACACATTTCCAAAATCAGATTATCTAGTTTGTTGCTACAGAACTCAACACTGTTATAGACGATACAGTGTGGTGGACACATGAAAGACCAACGAACAGCACCATGGGACCTGAGCCTTAAATCACAGGCCTGGAAATTTCTAC
>NW_007600797.1:0-326 GCF_000523025.1 Cynoglossus semilaevis | reverse complement strand
AAAAAAAAAAAAAAAACACCCCACAAAAATCATGTTACTGAACTGCATATAAACCATCATCAACTTTTCAGGTAACTACGGTAACGAAGTGTTTTTCATAAGTGACGGACGTCAAGAGTGCACACATACTTTTCTGGTATTTGAACGGAAACACTTTCTTTAAATATTAAGCTGGATGGTATGTCAATCATCAAGAAAAAAAACATGACATGGTGTGAAAAAATGTAAGATGAGTCATAGTTGATCATTCTTAATATTACTGCATAAAGATCGCACTTACCTTTTCCTTTATATTAAAAAATATCTTTGTGTAAAAAAAAAAAAAA
>NW_007600796.1:0-326 GCF_000523025.1 Cynoglossus semilaevis | reverse complement strand
TCCCTGCTAGTTTAAATGTTTCATTAACAAAACAAAATATAATATATACAATATTAGCACACTAGAAAATGTTTTTATTTTGTTTTTTGGGGTTGTATTGTTTTAAAATGTGTCTCTCTACTTAGTGTCGTTAACATTCCCTCGTGTTTATTCACAGGGTGGATGGTATATTGGATGGTCAGGGATTTGAAAGAAGTTATATGGTTAACAGCAACATTTTGTTGGCTATCCAACCAAATCTTGCAGACTTTCACCACCTACTTCTGGAGCCACCTAAGGTACAGAATATATATTTTTTAAATATACTACTGAGTACAGAAAACAAA
>NW_007600795.1:0-326 GCF_000523025.1 Cynoglossus semilaevis | reverse complement strand
GGGTATATCTACCTCTCTCCCTCACTCAGTCTCGGTGGGATCATTGGTCTGGGTACATGCGTTGTGGTTGTGTGTGGTGTTCTGGATAGGTGTCCATGCCATGTTTTTGTAGTTCTGGTTTCTAGTTACTGGCTGATGCCCGTACATGCTTTGTTCTGCCTAGTTCTAGTAACTTTTTGTTATTTTGACTTTGGAAATGAACTTACTGCATCTGAAGAGAGTCTTCCTCATGCTGTTTCAGTCCTGCCTGCTTCCTTCAGGATTTAACAAAACAGTCTGCGGTTATAGTTTTCTTGTAGTGACCTACAAAAATAACCAGTCTAGTT
>NW_007600794.1:0-326 GCF_000523025.1 Cynoglossus semilaevis | reverse complement strand
TAATTGAACAGATTAAACGTCTTTGTGTTGTTTCTGATGTTAAACGGTTTCCGTGTCATTCACAGTGGACCTGGCCAGTGTCCTGACCCCTGAGGTCATGGCGCCCCTCCTGGCCGACCCTGAGGTGCAGCAGAGACTCATCCCCTACCTTCCCTCCGGAGAGTCTTTACCTCAGAGTTCAGAAGAGCTTCACAACACGATCAGTTCACCGCAGTTCCAGCAGGTGACGCTCAACTCTCTGCCCGAGCTTAACACTCACTTTTACACTGAAAAAAACCCTAAAAAAAATAAACCTGAGGCCTCAGTTAAAGTAGAAGTACACGAAA
>NW_007600793.1:0-326 GCF_000523025.1 Cynoglossus semilaevis | reverse complement strand
AAAAAAAAAAACTCCCGGCTTTCTTCGTCTCTGGAGTTGTTATTTTTAAGCTGATGAACAGAATCGGGACAGTTTAAAAATGTCGGCTGGGAAAAACGTGAAATAGAGAAAGAAAACGCTGTTTCACTCCCTCGTTCTTAGTTCTCTGACGCACCACGATGCTGGGGAAAAACCAAAGTGACTGAATGGTGTTACGGTGTAGTCTGTCCTCTGTCGAGTTAAACTAAGAAAAGAGAGCAGTTCACTATAATGAGTAATCCAGAGGTCAGTTGTCTTTTGGGCTAGTATTATGAATAGCATTTTACGTAGCATTTAGGTATTGTTAC
>NW_007600792.1:0-326 GCF_000523025.1 Cynoglossus semilaevis | reverse complement strand
CGTTTTTATGACCACAGCCTGTTTGATCTCTGAGCTTTGATCTTGATTGAGAGCTGATCCCTGAGAAGAAGCAGATCCTGCAGACCTCAGATGACAGGACGACTGAATCAAGTCCATCCGTCTGTTCAACCTCCACCCGGAGAATCTGTGACACACGGTAGAGGAGCGGATAGTGCCCTGGCCTTACAGCTCACTGGAGTGTCTGTCTGACGTGGTGGATGGAGATGAAGATGGAGATGGAGCTGGAGCTGCCAGGAGGAGGAAACAGAGAAGATTTATGGAGATAGAAGAGACAGAGTGAGGTGGAGGAAGGTCACCCTGCTGTA
>NW_007600791.1:0-326 GCF_000523025.1 Cynoglossus semilaevis | reverse complement strand
TTTTACCCAGACTGAAGTTTCTCTCTCCAACAGTTTCTTGCCCCACACTTTCTACAGTACACATTGTATTTAAGGTGTCCTTAAAAAAGTACAGCTCCCAGAATGCTGCTGGGCTTTCAATAAAGTACTCAGGTAACACAAATCTTCTCCCATCGCTGTTCGAGCAGCTAGAATCTGATTTCATGGCGCTAACAGCAGGAGACCGTGAACAGCAGGGGGCAGTGACAGGAGCTGGTTACCTCAGGGCTTAGCAGCTTCAGTAGAGCACTTCATCTGAATCTTCGTCACTGCAGCGACTCCAGAATCTACCATTTCTGACTGAGACG
>NW_007600790.1:0-326 GCF_000523025.1 Cynoglossus semilaevis | reverse complement strand
ACATGAATGTAAAGACACTGTAACTTCAAAAAACAAAGTCGGAAAAATGTGAGAAAATAAATCACAAAATCTTTATTATTTTATATGCAAAGACATTAACTTCTTTTATGGTGATGAATATGTTTTGGGTTTTTTGTTCTGTTTTTCAAAACAATTGCACTCCAACAATCCAACTTTACAAAGGCGTTTCCTGGGGTTAGATTAGCTGATGACAGAGTATTTCGTGATATTTGCTGCTGTAGTACTACAGAGTGCTACACTGAACCGGGTTCATTTCTATATTGAAAACTGGTTGTGAATACGTTGATGCAGAAATATGGCACCTC
>NW_007600789.1:0-326 GCF_000523025.1 Cynoglossus semilaevis | reverse complement strand
GTGTGTGTGTGTGTGTGTTGTCAGCCATCTACACCTGTGTCTTCTTTAAATCACTCACCAAAGTGTGGCTGTTGTTTTCTGTGGGAAACAGATAATGTCTTTACAATCTGTGGTTAGAGTCCAGACCAGCACAGTTCAGTGTGCACTGACCCCTGCTGATGAATAATGGAACAGCACTGACCACAGCACTGACCACACTGATGTATGAGTGGAGCAAATGACTGTGTTAATGCTCCTCCGTGCAGGGAGGGAGAGAGGCACTAAGAGGCCTGGAAAGTGCTTTAAGTGAGTGTGCGGAACTGTGTGTGTGTGTCTACAGTGTGTGT
>NW_007600788.1:0-326 GCF_000523025.1 Cynoglossus semilaevis | reverse complement strand
CCCCTCCCCTCCCCCTCCCCTGCGTTTGCCTTCAGGATAATGTCATTTCCGCACAACTCGCCTGTCCAACACAGTTAGCGCCGGTAAGTTGGCTCCGTCACACACTGGCTGGCAGATACGTGCACATCTGCACCCGAACTCTCCTCACGCACAAAGAACAAACACACACAAACCGGATTCCTTTAAACATGATGTAAAGTGTGACTCCCGCTCCTTTGCGGGTTGGTTGTGCGGTGGAGATGATGGAATCAGGATCAGCTCATTAGCCGTCACACCAGCTGCTACTGAGAGCTTTGAGAAACTTGGCTCCTGGCTCCAGGTCTGTC
>NW_007600787.1:0-326 GCF_000523025.1 Cynoglossus semilaevis | reverse complement strand
TATATATATATGTAGCGTGGAGCGACTCCGTCAGTCAGGATGTTGACGGAGGTCGTTTCTGTCCATTAATTGCGAACTCCACCTTTAACTGGGTTTGTTTGTTGTTACTGTTTCAACTTCCTGACCAGGACGGGGCCAACGCAGCGGCTGTGGTTTACAAACACGGGTCAGGACTCACACGACAGTGAGGAATTAAACTCATCCATAACCTGGTTGTAGCCACACACACTGGGAGAACACACTAATCCAACAAATGCCAGGGTTTGAACCACCTCCTTTATCATGTGACCTAAATCTGCTCATTTATTACAGAACAAAAAAAAAAA
>NW_007600786.1:0-326 GCF_000523025.1 Cynoglossus semilaevis | reverse complement strand
AAAAAAGATTTGTAGCATTTGCCATAGCTGGGCCTCGGGCAGAAAACCTATATGAGTGGAGGATAAAAACACAAGTCTAAAAGAAGACACATTTATAGTAAATCATGCTGCTGTCATGTGGGTAGGCTGTGTGATTCACATACACATTTATCTCAGCTGTCATCACCCCTGAAATTCAGTGAGGAATATTTGTCCATCAGCTCTTTGTGTAGCTGTTGTTGTTGTTTTTTCTATATCTCTGGGCCTCCACCCCTACTCCACCTACAGCCCTGCGTTCCAATGCTGGAACATCAGCATGGTCACAGAGATGCTGACACACACACACA
>NW_007600785.1:0-326 GCF_000523025.1 Cynoglossus semilaevis | reverse complement strand
AAGTAAAAGATAATTTTCTAACTTTATCTAGACTGGGCAGCACCGATAAATGCAGCAGGAGATTCTTCAAATGAAAGCTTTTCTCCTTTTAACCAGCAGAGGGCAGCAGGGCATTAAACCGGAGCCACAGGTTTTGTAGAACTCTTTTCTTCTTCTCTAATATCGTTTTCATCGCTTTTCAGGCGTTGTCACTTTTCTATATTATGATTATATATTTCTTATATATTTATATAAACGTTTGCAAAAGTATTAGAGCAAAAACTGGACAAATATCGTCAATGATTGTCCCAGGAAAAATACCCAGAAATACAGCAAATATGACTAAA
>NW_007600784.1:0-326 GCF_000523025.1 Cynoglossus semilaevis | reverse complement strand
TTTCTTTCAGGTTGATGGAAAACTTTACATTGAACAGCTTCCTGCTGCAGCTGGAGGACTTGAACCTGTCAGAGGACGCTCTGTACCCCGTCTTCCTCTGTTTCCTCCTGTTCTACTTGTTTATAATCATTGTGAATGTGGGCATCATTCTCCTCATTTTCACTGACAGGAAGCTTCACCAGCCCATGTACCTTCTTTTCTGTAACCTTTCTGTAAATGACATTGTTGGCAACTCCATCCTGGTCCCTCGTCTGCTCATAGATATGCTGCGTCCTTCTTCTAAACGTGTCATCAGTTATTACGAGTGTGTGGTCCAGGCCTTCACC
>NW_007600783.1:0-326 GCF_000523025.1 Cynoglossus semilaevis | reverse complement strand
ACACAGCAAAGTTCGTGAACGCAGAAGATTTAAACGATGTCCTGTGTGAGTTCGACGCCGTGATGGAAGACTTTACGTCTCCCACAGAGAAACGTCATTTCAGGTACGACGAGCACCTGAAGACTATGAAAAGGAGGAGCAGCGCCAGCGTCAGCGACAGTGGCATCAGCGACTCTGAGAGTAAGTATGTGGGGGGGTGAAAAAAAACAACAACAACAACAAACTAAGACTGATTCAATGAAATCTTAATTTTGCTCCACAGACACTGGAGTTAAGAGTTGCTCAATGAATTGATCAGTCTCTTCTCTTGAAGGGGCATTTTAGGC
>NW_007600782.1:0-326 GCF_000523025.1 Cynoglossus semilaevis | reverse complement strand
ATCCAAATACTGTACATCTCTGCTGTGTTTATATAACTGAAGACACGTCCATTTACTCCTCAGTGCTGTCCAGCGTGTTCAAAATGGAAGAAAATCACAACGTCTTGCTTCCTGAACTGAAAGAGATGGAAAACAAGGTCGGGATGAAAACACCCGAGATCCTCCTGAGCTGGATGGGTGGAGAAGACGCCAACTTTGAAGATGTGAACGACTGGAGATGCCATACGTCCGACTTCAGTGGAGACTTTTCGGACAGGATCAGCAGTTTAAAACACGAACTGGTAAATATTTTTGACTTATTAAACATTAATAATAAAAAATACTAC
>NW_007600781.1:0-326 GCF_000523025.1 Cynoglossus semilaevis | reverse complement strand
TCACCCACTTACAGCTCTCTATCTCCAAAGAACACGTTTGCGTGTCAAGAGGAAAGTGGCTCAGGTCCATGCTGCACATAGCTGTGACCGTCACCCTGCAACAGAATAAACATATAATCAGTTAGATTTTTTTTTCTGATGTTTTAGTACAGAATCGCAAATTTTAATGTAAAATGTTGACTTGAGTTATACATGAACTCTAATCCGGCCTAGTTTGGAAAAACACTTTACCATTAAAAACACAGATCTCAGAGCTGGCGTCCTTGTACAGTACATGTTGATTCCTTTTTTCATTTTGGTTATTTTTACTCTCTCTCTCTCTCTCT
>NW_007600780.1:0-326 GCF_000523025.1 Cynoglossus semilaevis | reverse complement strand
TACAAATCATAGCATTCACGGCCCCGGGCTAATTAGCAATGTCTCAGGGTCTGTGTTACCTTTAATTGGTAACTGTGGTGTAAATGCTAAGACAATAATTCAGCAACTATTAATGGACCATAACTTAGAAAACGACGTTTGACAGACGACCGTCCGACTGTAGACTTTAATGTGTGTATTTGACAGGGTGGTCGTGAATGATGGTTGTATATTATGTATACGGAAACATTTTTACCATGGGCCAAGAGGGAAATGAAAATTGTCTCGGCGGCTGAGATGACACATCACAGAAATTATGTTGTCTTTATGAAAAAAAAAAAAAAAAA
>NW_007600779.1:0-326 GCF_000523025.1 Cynoglossus semilaevis | reverse complement strand
AAACCAAGGAAAAAAAAAAAAAGAAAGTAATGATGAGTCAGAAAACACAAAAAGACACAAAAATAAAATCAGCTGAGCTACAGAACGGTCACGTAGTGTTGGTTCAATCAGGCTGCAGAAAAGTTGGACTAACTTAAACCACAACTGTGTGTTTACACAAGTTCACGCACAGTTGTCAGGAAAGTTAATGCTGAACAAAAACAGCTTGCAAATGGTGATGAATGAGACGACAGTCACAGTGTGTCACAGGGGAATTTTTAAATAGGGGCAGGTTGGGTTGATAAAGCATTGTACTGTAGTATCATGACAGTGAATCTGATGGTTAT
>NW_007600778.1:0-326 GCF_000523025.1 Cynoglossus semilaevis | reverse complement strand
CTTGTCCACAGCAGAGGTAAACAGAAACAGTGAAGTTGGGGTCTTTATTATCAGCCACTCCGACCACAACAGAACAGAAACAGAGTTTTAACAGCTCCTGTATAACCAACTCACTCTTCAACATGACAGGGCTCAAACTGCTCTCAACTTTAGCTAATGTTCTCTCTCTCGCTCGCACACCCTCCGCATATATACTCACACAGCCATTCACAGACAGACATACACTACTAGTACAACACAAAGTAGCCTACCAGAAAGTCTGGTCTGTGTGTTTTTGTAAAAAATATATGCATTAAGTCGTCAACTTTTGTACGCAATTTTTTTTT
>NW_007600777.1:0-326 GCF_000523025.1 Cynoglossus semilaevis | reverse complement strand
GTGTTTTTACCACAGTTGGCTTCGTCCTGACCAGCAGGACAGTCCCTGACCCCATCACACCACTCAGACTCCCACACACAGCTCCCATCACCACACTGACGTCCGTGTGCACAGGGGGAGGAATCTGGGAGGGAGAGAGGGGAGATCTGTGAGAGACAGGAGTAAAATACAGTGCACAGTAGTTGACGGTGCAATTCCCACACTCACAGTAATAGGCCAGGAGGATCCCAGTGACCAGGAGCAGGAGGAGCAGGCAGACGACAGCCGTCACTGTGAACTTCACACACCTGTGTTTGAAATCTGACAACACACACACACACACACAC
>NW_007600776.1:0-326 GCF_000523025.1 Cynoglossus semilaevis | reverse complement strand
TTTTTTTTTTTTTTAATTCAGTCTGATTTGTTTTGCGAACGTGAGCAGATGAAAGTGAAGTAAAACAATGACATGAAATTATAATGGTTAGGGACTAGCTTGCTTTTATGTCAACGGAATGTTTTTCTCTTATTTCTATCACAGTATGACTCGAATGTTTTGCTCTGTTCTTCACTGAATAAATGCTGTTGAAATCCGGTCATTCGTTTGGATGCATTTTTATTTTCACCGGGATTTCATGTTTCCTGTGTTCTATTTCAACGGGGTAAAAGCCCAAAAAATGACGTTGGAACCTTAGAGGGCGGTGACCTGTAGGTGTAACACCA
>NW_007600775.1:0-326 GCF_000523025.1 Cynoglossus semilaevis | reverse complement strand
TTAAGTAAATGTAACGCAGCTAGCTGAAATATGTACACCAAAGGTAACCACTTCATTAGCTATAGGCTAACCACAGAAGAATTGGGCAGGGCAGAAAAAACAAAATATGGGCTGCAGTTAAAATATTCCAAAAAACCTATGCTGTGCCAAAAAGTCTTCATTTTTAGAATATGAGAAAAAATAAATTCCCCATATTAGCTCCCACATATCTTAAATGAAGCTAAATATATCTAAAAGCTAGCCCTACTGAGCAGATACAAAGCTAATGATATCTAAAAGCTAGCCTGAAAATACCCAATTTTGGCCGTGTTGTACTTTTTCTTTTC
>NW_007600774.1:0-326 GCF_000523025.1 Cynoglossus semilaevis | reverse complement strand
TTTTATTTCTGTTTCACTCTCAGTCCCTTGTAGAGCTGCATCAGCACTTATCAAACAAAGGCAGGAACATGGCCCAGCCTGTTGTCCCATTAGCCTTTATTCAGCTGCAGCAAATGAGTAACCATTATAAGGCCGTGCATGTTTCTGTAGCAGAGTGACATATTGAAGGCAGTGAAGGTGATAAACTCATGTTAAGGTGGCAAAACGCATCAACAATGCGTGTAAGGAGACACACCCCGGGCAGACATCCACACGTTGTTTCTACCTTTTCACTTTAATCATCATCAATCCACTTCCATTAACCCCGTCACCTATTGTCACTTTCG
>NW_007600773.1:0-326 GCF_000523025.1 Cynoglossus semilaevis | reverse complement strand
ATACACATTGCATATATAAATATATACATTACTTTAAATGTGTATATACTGTACTTTACATTACATACATAGACACATACACACATATAACTGTATAAACTAAATGACGCTATTGAATCGATTCAAGTATTTAATCAACAGTAATCGGGAACAATCGTGATTGATTGCAATTGTAATCAATCACGATTAATTGTGTTTGATCAAGGTCATGAGAAATGACTGCTGAAAACAACTCCGTCACCAAAGTCGTTTAAATTCAATATACGTTGAAGTCAATATATGTTTAACTTTTCAGTATTTTTAGGCATTTTTATTTATATGAAAAT
>NW_007600772.1:0-326 GCF_000523025.1 Cynoglossus semilaevis | reverse complement strand
GTGCCGCTTTAGTCTTTCTCCAAAACACCACATCAGCCGGAAAATGATGGAACAAGTGGGTGGGTGGTGTTTGACAGATGTCCAGCCGCCCCCTGATGTCTAAAAAAGAATGACCAATTGACATAAAATAGAAAGAATGTAGAGGGAGCCAAAAACAACGTTTGTATCTTACTGTATTGTGTCTCCGTCTGCAAGCCAGAGAGAGTGTGCATTGGACCACATGGGGAGAGAGAGAGAGAGAGAAACAAACAAAAATAACAACCCTAAAGTTAATTACTTGTCATTGCAACACAGCACACCAATGCACAAGAGGGAGAGAGAGAGAG
>NW_007600771.1:0-326 GCF_000523025.1 Cynoglossus semilaevis | reverse complement strand
GCACATGTGCACGCAGGAACAGCGCTGCATCAATAACGCCTAGTGCAAGGTAAAAGCCTAAACTTCTTTAACCCCAAAGATCAGTAAATTTTACAGGAGTTTGTGGGTGGATTTCTATAAATAAAACCCGACTCCCACTGCCTGCATTTGCAGAAGGAAGGAAGGAAGCAGCACAGATTCACTCTGTCGCACAAAGGAACTACAGCACACACCATTTCAGTCAATAAATGTTTTTTGATATGCTGTGTACGAGTGAATGAGTAGAGTGTGGGTTGGTGAAGTCTGATGTACTTCCTTCACAAATTGCATTACATTTCAGTGGCAGA
>NW_007600770.1:0-326 GCF_000523025.1 Cynoglossus semilaevis | reverse complement strand
GGTCCTGAGATTTTTGTCGCAGTTTTGGGGGTGTTTGGACAATATCAGCACAAGTCAGCAGCTGGTTCCAAGTAACGTGTGGTACCGCATGTGAACCGACTGGATTTGGGAAATTTAAAAAGACACAGCAGTGAACAAATAATATCTGTGTCTGCAGCTGGGAGCAGGTAGGAAACACACGTCCTGCTCTCAGCACTGGGATGTATTCATGCTTCATGAGACATCCCATGAAAAAGTCATGAGCACCTTTGGCTCCTCTGGGAGGGGGTGGGAGGTGAGAGGAGAGTGGGGAGGGAGGGAGGAAGCGTAGAGCGCAAATAAAAAAA
>NW_007600769.1:0-326 GCF_000523025.1 Cynoglossus semilaevis | reverse complement strand
ACGGGGCTTTGAGCAACGATAATTTCAGTGACATACTTGGTCAAAAGGCTTCTTGGTGGAATGAGCGTGATGCCACTTCCTCTGAGACGGAGTGAGCACTTCCTCAGAGTACACGGTGATGCAAGTTTCACTTTGGTGTGCGGGAGTCAGTAGATGTTAGGTGACCTTAGACGGACATTTCTTTACTTCTCTTTTTGTTAGTGTAATAATGCTACCCTGATGTAACAACAGGCCATAGGTCAGAAATGGACAATGATGTCTGCAGGCTGCAGTTAGAATGACAATGGAGGAAAACTGTGTATGAAAACACTTCTTCATTATTATTA
>NW_007600768.1:0-326 GCF_000523025.1 Cynoglossus semilaevis | reverse complement strand
TAATAAATCGACCAATTCCATACAGTATTAATACAAAGCCCCGTTCCAAAACGACTTTATTACACCTCTCTTCACAGACCTGACAGACAGCTCTGTTTTGTCAGTCGGGGTATTTTACTGGTCTCTTCTATTTCTAGTGGAGGTTAGGATCCGCATGAGGAGCCTGTTCCTGTCCCTTTCCCTCCAGTAATCCCGGTTCTAATAAAAGAGGATTAACCTCTGTTACCAGGGCTTACAAGACTCCTCTTCTCCAAATGGGAGAGCACATCACAGTCAGCTAGGAGGTCAGGGTGGGCGGGGGTGAAGTTTAGACAGATGAGAAGTTA
>NW_007600767.1:0-326 GCF_000523025.1 Cynoglossus semilaevis | reverse complement strand
TCACGGAGTACAAGCTGCAGTTGAGTTTCAGCACTCAAAACTGTTTAAATCACATCTCAAGCCACAGCTTTAATTACTCAGGCGCTGCTAAACGCAACATGTGCACAATGTAATATGTGTGAAAAATACAGTCTGTCCTTTAAATGTGAAATAAGAACAGCTTTGTTATTTTAGTACGAGACTCTGATTCCTGACTGTGAACACAGGAACTGCCATGCTGTGTGTGCAGCTATCAGACCTTTTGGTAATATTAAATAAGAGTCAACCAAAAGGAAAAAAAAAAGAAAAATTTGGTAGAAACACTCTAGATATGAAATTGTTGATTT
>NW_007600766.1:0-326 GCF_000523025.1 Cynoglossus semilaevis | reverse complement strand
ACTTACTTCCACTTCCAAAAATCCATTTATATCCCTTTACTTTTTTCGTTTAAAAATAATATGGCTATGTTTCAAAACAATAGGTCATAAGCCAGTCGAAAAAATTCAAACACCATGTCAGTGGTCTGGACACCTTAAATTATTTTTATCTCATTGTGCAGATGTATTTTGTTCAACTCTCAGAAAATCGCTCCTATCTGATGATCTGTTTAATACGGGAAAAAAATGTGTGCTTTACTCCATGATGTGATTTACCTTAGCCAACTATAGGTACGTATTAGTTAGACAATTAAACTAATCCCCAGAGGTGGGACCAAGTCATTGCT
>NW_007600765.1:0-326 GCF_000523025.1 Cynoglossus semilaevis | reverse complement strand
ATTAGCCAAAAGGTTCTGAAAGGCTTGCAATAAATATAGTACATACAGTACCTATTTGTTGGCAGAATTGTGGCTAACTCAGTTAGCAAGTTAGCAAGAAAAATGAGGTAAAACTAAATAAGTCAAGTTTTTTTTCAGTAAAAAAAAAAAAGAAAGAAAAAGAAGTAAAAACAGTCAGTCAGTAGAGCATTAGAGCATCATTATACTTAAATTTAGGATAATCTGTCTAGTGTTGACATATTAGTGTAATATACTGTATATAAAATATATACGTTTACTTCTTTGCATGAAAACAAAAAGGAAAAACATGAACTTATTGTTATTTA
>NW_007600764.1:0-326 GCF_000523025.1 Cynoglossus semilaevis | reverse complement strand
TTTTTGCTGCTTATGCACATTAATGACAGGAAGTATCCTGAAAAGCACCCTGCTCCTGCCCCAGTGTGCTGCTCACTTTGGTTGATGAAACTGCTTAGCGTCCAATGATGGGAATCAGCTGAGGTCACAGTGACTCTATCATATTAATAAGAAAGATAAGGCTGTAATTAGTTGAGCCGTTCACTAACAGGAGCAGCCCATGACTCCCAATGACTCCCAGACAAAGTGCAGCGTGTTCACACCCACACACAGTCCTGAACGTACATTAGCTCTCATTCAGTTTCTATGAGAAATCCAAAATCCACCAGGGCTGCACCACGGCGGCT
>NW_007600763.1:0-326 GCF_000523025.1 Cynoglossus semilaevis | reverse complement strand
ATCAACCCCTACCCCTACTGGAGGCCGTTTTATCCCTAAAACTATGTTTAAGACACATGACATCTCTCCTGTCGTTGAATTAGCATATCACCTACTTTTAGTGCAAAGCCCCATTAAAGGCATTTCACAATTTAGCATCGTCTGTACAAAGTACATTCTTAAAGCAATTTCAGCATATCTGGCGAAATCCAGACATTCTGTTATTGGGTTTTCACTGTCAGAGAAAAAATAATTATTATTCTTACCATCAGCGATCCCCTACCACCGGGTCAGGGACCAGGACATAGTGGGAGAGTGAAGAATGTACTTCACTTTTACTAATTTAC
>NW_007600762.1:0-326 GCF_000523025.1 Cynoglossus semilaevis | reverse complement strand
TTAAACATTGTATTCATATACGGTGTATTATTAAGTGTTCTAATACGTGACTTAGATTGTCATGTGTTTAATCACGTTTGTTAGATATGGCCGTATTTGTCATCAGTAACCAATCGTCGATGGGCAATGGCATATCAATTGTTAGAAAAATTAAATGGCACAGGATAGTGATCGCTGATTTATATCATTGTCATTAAGAACATTATTATTATGTTGACCAAACATACTGTTTTTTATTGTTTCATTTTCTGCATAACTTCGCCGTCTTAGGTCAAAAAAAGCACAACCGACTGCACTTCACAAGTGTTTGACAATCGTCGTGACAG
>NW_007600761.1:0-326 GCF_000523025.1 Cynoglossus semilaevis | reverse complement strand
TGAGTTGTTGGCTCTGACGATGGGAGTCTGTCTATAGTGGAAAAATATCAAAGCGATGGTCAAGGCTAGACAGGCACCAAAAACTGAGAAGCTGACCAACAGAATGCCCATCAGTTCTCTGAAGGTCAGAAACTCAATGACTTTCAGGTCACAGCTGTCCCTCTGCTCATTGGACTTGTACTCGGGTAGACATTTGTCGCATTTCACTGCATCTGAAAACACAGATATGTTGAAACTGTGCTCACACATCTTCAGACAAAGAGGTAAAGTGCTGGCAGTGATTTTGCCCAACAGGAATGAGATGAGCACTAGTGTGAAGACTATGA
>NW_007600760.1:0-326 GCF_000523025.1 Cynoglossus semilaevis | reverse complement strand
GAAAATATCTGACAGAGTGTATGTTTGACAAAGAAAAAAACACGTGTTGTTAAATTTCACCTTTGAGGAGAAAATGAAATACTTTAAACTGCCAACACATTAAAACTGTTGCTGTTATTTCATTCCTTCACACCCAGCTTGTTCCTTTAAATGCCAGCTTTCTTGTAAAAGACTGTTTCACCTGAAGTATTTGCCGTATTTTTATCCTGGAAACGTTGGTAATTGTGGACGATTCTGAACAAAAGGTCACGAAGAATAAGCGCAGTGTAGGAAAAATAATGAGAGACTGACGCCGAGTATAGAAACTAAAAGCAGATTTTTTTTTT
>NW_007600759.1:0-326 GCF_000523025.1 Cynoglossus semilaevis | reverse complement strand
GGGGGGTTGGTGACGTCACGCGTTACTATGCGAATCTCATAAACACCAAAGAAAGAAGATGAATCACATAATCGATAAGTCTATACTCGATTAATTAACTTGATTAATAAGTAAATATATCATTTCGATTTTTTTGTATTACGCACGCGCCTGGTTTCGACGTGTTCGCGCATGAAGTTCTGACTTTCCTGCCAGAGATTGTGACGTCAGGAAAAGGTGACCGGTTGAAACCGCTTTAACGTGAGATTTTAATGATGTCGAGTGGATTTCATGGAAATATGTAACAAATATGACGTGGAGGTGAAAACATCGACCAATTAAATCAC
>NW_007600758.1:0-326 GCF_000523025.1 Cynoglossus semilaevis | reverse complement strand
TTAGAGAACTAACGTACGTGTCTCTCCTTCACTGCGCTGTTAACTGGAGTCGTCTCCTTGTGTGAGCTAACAATTACTTCGAACACCGAGTCGCTCTCTACCGACTAACACTGACGACACTGACCGATGCTGACCTGCATCCACCGCTAAGGTAAGAATCGATGATGTTGAAACATGCACAACTCACCTTTAAAGCGAAGAAGAGTCTGCTGACTGACGGAAAGAGACTGTGCGCCGCCATGTTGCCTCACAGTGACGGTCAAACAGTGGGACGTGATTACGTCAGAGCTTTTCAGACAGCCGAGTGGTGGGAAGGAGGGGGCGTC
>NW_007600757.1:0-326 GCF_000523025.1 Cynoglossus semilaevis | reverse complement strand
AAAGTTGTAGCTAACCAGCAGCCACTCTCCTTGTTCTTTCCAGTTCCCACTTCCAGCTTGTACGCCCAGTTGAACAGCCTGCAGTTGTGCGTGGACCCGGCCAGTGTGCTGTGGATCAACCTTTTCTCCCGTGGTCTGCTGCATACCCTGGAGCAGGTCAAGGCCTTCTACCATTTACAGGACAGCTGCAAAGCCGAGGAGCACGTCGACGTCCGCATGGATGCCGTTCACCTGAAGGTGAGTGGAGTAACGGGAGTCTGCATCTCATCTGCAACGTGGACGTTTTGATTCAGTTTTTCTGTTCGCAACAAGTGCTTCATAGACTG
>NW_007600756.1:0-326 GCF_000523025.1 Cynoglossus semilaevis | reverse complement strand
AAAAAATCTAGCCCTTTGACAAATAAAGTTGGTGACCCCGACCTACATTATAGTTTAATGTTCTTTAAAAAGCTTTATTATTTTTTAAAAAGTTAGCAAAAGAAGAGATGATGATGAGAAATAAAAAGGGAAAAACAAAACAGCCAGAGGATTTTAAAGGCCGCAGTAGGAAGAGGACCAAGGGCTAAAAGTCATCAATCATGTCTTTAAATTAAAAACCCTTTCAACTCAGACCAGTGGTTGCTTCTCTTTGTCATGTCAAAAGATTAATTAACTGAGAAGACAATGGACAAACACCTTCAAAAAAAGCACAGAAGAAGACGAAC
>NW_007600755.1:0-326 GCF_000523025.1 Cynoglossus semilaevis | reverse complement strand
CGTGTTTGCTGTTGTGGTAGGTCCACAGGAAATGCTAAAATGTTAGCAAAAAACAGGAAAAATAAAATGTTGGTTCAATGTTTTTACAAAAATTACTAATTTTTTAGAGATTTGTTGTTGAAATAACAAAATAATTACCCCAGAGATTGGCAAAATCTGAGCATGTGGGAAGCAAAGTTTGCAAAGAGAAATTGAGAGAGTTAAGAATTAGCCCAATTTCTTTTTCAGTAAAGTATAGATAACAGTTAATGTGGCTGGTTTTCTTATTGTCCCCTTGGAATGAATACATTTTTGTGAATATAATTTAACTGAACTGAATTGTATTG
>NW_007600754.1:0-326 GCF_000523025.1 Cynoglossus semilaevis | reverse complement strand
TTAATAAGAGCCTCGTCTCACGGAACCGTTCTGGTGAATATTGTCTGTATAGTATATAACATATAGTCTTAGTCCAGCACCGACGGCTACAGACAGTTACGTCCATTTCTCACCAACGGTCTGTGAATGTGACCAAACACTGCTGGTAATAGGTGGGTTAAAAAAACGAAGAAAGACAGACAGGTTGACTATGACTCACTGTGAAAACAATCTCTGTGTATCTTCACAGGATGATTCAGAGTCTCAAGGTCAAAGTGGTAAGAACCAAACACGCCACCTACACCCTGGTGATAATAATTTGAACAGCATCCATTTTTTTTTTTTTT
>NW_007600753.1:0-326 GCF_000523025.1 Cynoglossus semilaevis | reverse complement strand
TCCATTGTTTCAACATCAGTGCAAGGAGGCATAGAGTACGAGGAGGACAGTGGACGTTATCACAGAGAGTGGACGAAATCAGTCAAGATCGAGACACATTTTACCAACATGTAGAGTAAAGCCTGAGAAATTCCAAAGGAACTGAAACAAGGACTTTAGGTTTTGGTCAAATTAATGGGAATAACATCAACACTAAAATGGGACAGTTGAACTAAAAAGACATGGAGAGGGGCAGACCTAGAATTGCACTTCCCCTGCCATGTGCTGTGAGCTCCATCCTGTCAGTGACTCTCATAGTGTCACCTGAGCCGTGTGGACACAGAGAA
>NW_007600752.1:0-326 GCF_000523025.1 Cynoglossus semilaevis | reverse complement strand
GGGGTCTTTGGTCTAATCTGCCACATCAGAACTTCATGGAGCTACAGTGAGGGTGAGGATGGGGGGAGACGAGGGAGCAGAGAGAAAGGTCGTCTTAGTTCTTTAATGTCAATGGGATATACAGTCGAGGGGGGGAGAAACACACACACACTTCCCCCTGTGGCCGGAGGAAGTAAGACCTCCTGATCTGTGATTTATTAAAAGCGCCCTTGTGTCTTATCTGAGAGGCCGACGGTTCAGACCAATTAACATTCCGCTGAAGTGTTTTTCCAGCCTCGCAACTGGAGCTCGAACTCCCTTCTATTAGTGATGTGTCGTTCGCGAGT
>NW_007600751.1:0-326 GCF_000523025.1 Cynoglossus semilaevis | reverse complement strand
ACTTTTCAGTTAAAACAAAAACCAAAGATGTGCTGCTAATGGCGGTATAACCTGTACCTTGTTGAGCCCAGGCCAGCTTCTTTCCTGACAGCAGGCAGGCGGTGATTCCAAATGGACTGAGAGTCAGGTTTTGCTGGAGGCAGGAGAGCAGTTTGTGCAACGAAAAAGACCGTGTCAGTGTGGAGAAACCAGACTGTGTCTGCAGTGGTCCTTTGGTCAGCAACCTGTGGACTGGCTGGACTGGTCTGCCACGGCAAACTGAGCCTTCCAAGAGCAGACCCAGACTCCGCACTGCCTCCAGGGAAACCTGGTTAAAAAAAAAAAAA
>NW_007600750.1:0-326 GCF_000523025.1 Cynoglossus semilaevis | reverse complement strand
ATTTTACCATCAGATGGAAAAGAAAACTAACAAAATTAGAAAAAGAACAGTGAACACAGATTATTAAACCTTAGTAGCTACAAGAGCTAAGAGCTACAGCAGTTGCTAACAATGCTAACATCCTGCTAAAGAGAGAAAACATGTTTGTGAAGCAGGGACAAAATAACCTTATTGTTAAGTCAAATGCTTTAAAAGTAGTTATTGTAGATCTAAATAACTATCATATATCAGAGGTTTTAATTATTATAGCTTTGTAAACAGTATAGCTGTGTCACTGTGTTTTTTAATTACGGTGACTGGCATAAAACAGGAAATGATACACAAAA
>NW_007600749.1:0-326 GCF_000523025.1 Cynoglossus semilaevis | reverse complement strand
TGTATATATATGTGTGTATATTTATATAATTTTATATATATATATTTCTATCATGATGCAGTATGCTATAACATAACAAAGTAAGTGTGCCACCTTTGAAAATATTTGCATCACTCAGTACTTTCAGTGTGTACCCACAGTACAGTCAAACCCATGTACTGCAGTAGAACTACGACTGGTACTCGAATAATATTCTGATTACCACAAACACAAATATACAAGTGAGGAAATACTGTGTATCAGCTGTGTGTAACAAATACGCAATTCATATAATTGTAGGCAGAATCCGATTCCTTCTCAAACCACTAGAGGGGGCCCAGGTACCA
>NW_007600748.1:0-326 GCF_000523025.1 Cynoglossus semilaevis | reverse complement strand
GACAGCAGCAGACAGGTCAGACATTGATCCTTAACACTTGTGTGGGCTCTAGAAAGATTTTCAGTAGTGGCAACTAGTGGACAGATGGTGCAACTGCACTGTTCTCGACATTGCACATTGTTTAAATTACACGTACTACTTTGTAGATTCTAAATGCAGCAATAACACGGAAAACTGAAACACTGACCCCATGTGGTCAACCTTGGAATTTAATGTGTAAAAACATTTCTTGGCATAAAATAAATACTCATTGTTTAAAAAGTTTAGTGGAAATTAAAAATAAACTCTACTTCCAACAAAGTAAACAATTAACATATTTTTAAATA
>NW_007600747.1:0-326 GCF_000523025.1 Cynoglossus semilaevis | reverse complement strand
TTGAATTGTGTTTAGAGGCTGCAAAGAAATCACACAGTAAGCTGCAGATTGTGCTTTGAGCGCCCCCTGCTGCTTAGAACCAGCCTGCTACCACATACATGAAACATGGTTTTCAACCATCCATCAGTTTTAGAATCCAAAATGTAAAAAAAACAATGTAATAATATAAGTACAGAAAGAAAAGGTATATACAGACTAGGGATGGTTCAACCCAATACTCAGGATCGGTATTCGTACAGTATCGGTCACAATATCAGGATCGAACATTGAAAAAGCTTATAGCTTGTCCAGCCCGATACCCAAGCCCAAATGCTTAACTTAACTTT
>NW_007600746.1:0-326 GCF_000523025.1 Cynoglossus semilaevis | reverse complement strand
TTTTAAATACATATAAATACAAAAACATGTATTCAGATCATTTTGTGATGCAGAGCAAATATAATAGAATCCAATGCTGGGTTACTTTATATATTTGTGTTCACTGTTTATTACTAGTGCCTTTAGTTGCTAAAATTGTCCTTGTTTTCATCACCAATAATTTACAGTGTATATTAACCCAAACTTCGGAATTCCATGCAAACTTTTAACAACTAAATGAATATAAACTTAAAATACTCAAGACAAAAATGCATTTAAACTGATCCTCAACCAAGACTAACCAACCATGAAAATCAAGAATTAGTTTATAACCTACATTTGTTTTC
>NW_007600745.1:0-326 GCF_000523025.1 Cynoglossus semilaevis | reverse complement strand
TTTTCACACATACCAAAATGTTTTGAAATACAAATTAGCATAACTTTAAGGAATCCGATTGTTATTGTGTAATTGAGAGGTGACACTGATTTTCCCAGTGTCATTTTGACATGGTTAGTTTATAAATGGCGGCCTACTCACTGTACCTTGCACATATTTAAAATAAGACACGATTATTCTCAGTATAGAAAACCCTTGATTTAAGTCTTACAGTGTAGAACTGATCTGCTGGGATGTGATCATGACACTTGGCAAATATTCCAGTTTGGTCTCTCAGTACAGAACACATCTCATCAGCGAAGATTTCTAAAAAAAAACAACAACAA
>NW_007600744.1:0-326 GCF_000523025.1 Cynoglossus semilaevis | reverse complement strand
TTTGCATTGACGTCAGATGTGAACTTATTTACAACCGCCTTACATCCAGACTGAAATTTTCCACTTGTTTGCCCGAGGACACGGCTGATGCGGAGAGAACTCCTTCCTGTTCTGTTGTTGTTTTGTTGGCTTTCAGTTTGGTATAAGAGACGGACAGGAATCAGTCCAGTGAAACAGGTGCCCTTTTATTGTGCACAATATGGCTTTATATAACCTGCAACTAAATAACCTAAGCACAATGTATTCTGGGTATTTCTCCTACCCATACCCAAACTTACTACAACATTGTTTTAACCCTTCCATCCCTTCGCATTTTGTACACACCC
>NW_007600743.1:0-326 GCF_000523025.1 Cynoglossus semilaevis | reverse complement strand
TTTAATCCCTTAATTGTTTACCCAATTTTCCACAGTGCTGCGCAACCAGCAGAGGACGTAATCCAAGGTGTGTTGTTGAGGAGGAAACAAGGTCAGAGGATTAAGAGCAATGATCCTCTCAGAGGGGCCGTTGACACAGAGAGGGCTGAGGGGGTTCAATCAATGTTACACCAGCAGAGAGGGAAGTTAATCAGTGTCACACAGTAAAGTCTCCTTGAAAGTGAAACCTAGAGAAAAGTTGTTTTCTCTCCTTAAATAACATCACATTTGTGAAGTCGGTCAGCCAACTCTTACTGAAACAGATGAACCAGGAAAACTTGGCAGTT
>NW_007600742.1:0-326 GCF_000523025.1 Cynoglossus semilaevis | reverse complement strand
TTTAGTTAAACACAACCCTGATATACTCGTAGGAATTAAAGAAAGACGCATAATAATATTTATTCTTGTCTTGGTCTTTTGAATAACACAGCCTTTAGTTTCAGTCATATTTCGTCAGCTAAAATCTTTTAGTCTTTACCATTCTCTGCCAGAGGAGCCAGGACCTCGAAAATCATTTCCTTCTTCTCGTGCTCCGTCTGCTTCTGGAAGAGACGCACCAGCTCCTCAGCAATGTTGGTGGAGGCAAACTGTTCTTTGCTGGACTCTGAAAACACGAGAAGGTCATTCAACACCCGGGTCTCAGAGTAGAGAGTTGGTCATTTATC
>NW_007600741.1:0-326 GCF_000523025.1 Cynoglossus semilaevis | reverse complement strand
AAGAAAACGTCTTTGTTGTTGTATAAAGCTATGGTGGGAAAAGTGATGTCAGCAAGAACACCGCCCTCTGTATGTTCTTATTCACTAAGAGTAATTTATTTTTTTTGTCTTGAAAATAATGTCTTTTCCATAATACTTGTGTGCAGGTTCTCAAAAGGCACACGTGAAAATGACCACAAGACTTCCTTTGTAAAGACGCCTGCACGTTTCTCACCCTGCGTTGCCTCAAGCACCCCTCAACAGCCCACTGCCGTGGTAAAGTCCACCAGTGTCAGAACATCTGTCACAAAAACTCCAGGTACTAAGAATTTAGAACAACGTGTGGA
>NW_007600740.1:0-326 GCF_000523025.1 Cynoglossus semilaevis | reverse complement strand
CTGGTACTTCTGTGTCTGGTACTTCTGAGACACAGAAGTACACACAGAAGTACCAGACCGGTACTTCTGTGTCTCTCACATCATCTCTTATGTCCTTAATGGTAATTGGTGTTGTTCAAAGTGAACATTGTCTGAATTGTGTTTCTGGTTTTGTACAAGTCAATGGGAAAGAAGTGTGTTTATAAGGCACTCAGGAGAAAATGTATCCTGTCAATATTTCTTTTCCTCAGTTTACATCACAACTCTATTGAGGAGAATCATTCGTCCCCTACCATTTGCCACCCACACATATACTGTACCCATGATAAATTTAGCGATTACGATTA
>NW_007600739.1:0-326 GCF_000523025.1 Cynoglossus semilaevis | reverse complement strand
TATGTGTATATATCTATGCAGTAATACATATGTGTAGTATGCTTTTTTTTTTCTCTTAAGTACTCTCTTTGAAAGCGCAGGGGAAACGGCTAAGCTAGCACGTGCCTTAGCCCCAGTTAGAATTATAAATACCCAAAAGGAGGAAATCAAACAAACCCCAGTCACATGACGTGCTGTGAATGTGATTGGTTTTTATCTTGCCTTTGGTGTGAACCTGTTGTAAGAGTGATGCAACGCTACAACTTGTACGCAAACGAGAGACAAGTGAGGCTAGTTAGCATTACCGAAGCGGGTAATTCACACTGTTATTTTTGTTTCCATCTGTT
>NW_007600738.1:0-326 GCF_000523025.1 Cynoglossus semilaevis | reverse complement strand
AGCTTTCTTTGACCAACTTTAGCAATTTTGCTTTGATTAAAAGGAAAGCTTTTCCATTTTCTGTTGTGTCGCTAATTATGGATTTTATTACCTTACATTAAACTTATTTAACATATTTTAGTTTATTTTTGAGTTTTTTTTAAACCTCAAGGACAATAAAAGATTCTATTATTGGAAAAATTTAAGGACAAATCCAGACATTTCAAGGGTATTTTGTCCTGGGCACCTGCTAATTTGACTGGGTTTCACAGCAGTGGATCACAGCAGGTAACAGGACAAACTCAGCTGTAGTTTGTCGTCGAGAGCCTGCAGCTTCTTTTTTTTTT
>NW_007600737.1:0-326 GCF_000523025.1 Cynoglossus semilaevis | reverse complement strand
TCAATGTTGTTATAATGAGAAATAAATACCTGCACACAACCCAGCATGCGGCATAAAAAAAAATTTGAGACAAAGTTTGGTTGCAGTAAAGACTGGAGCGCATGAAAACATACACTAAGTGGGCCATTTAAAATGACCTGATTGGCCGAGTCCAGCCTACGGGCCATGAGTTTGACATGGTATGGTCTACAAGTGTGTATTTTAAAACAAGGATGAAACCAAGCGAGCATCAGTGCTTTGGTAAATAGCTCTAAGTCTTTGTTTAGTCCATAGCCTGACGTGTCATTAGGTAGTTTGAGAAAAAAAAAGTAATTTGTAACAAGCGT
>NW_007600736.1:0-326 GCF_000523025.1 Cynoglossus semilaevis | reverse complement strand
GGTGCTGAGATGAGCAGACAAAGACTGGAACCTCAGGGACTGCCTTCACAGTCGCTGGGCCATTTTGGGAAGGAACCGACGAGGAGGAGTAAAGGACGGAGGAATATGAAATGACTCTGGTCTGTCTAGCAGCGGCTCGGCTAGCATCGCTAGTCGAGAGCAGCAGACGACCTCTCAGCCACGGGGTCAATCAGACAGACTCACCGAGGACACTGATGAGGTCAAAGGGCAGAGATGCGTTATTTATAGCACAGAGTTCCCCAGCAGAGTCAGAGGCACACGCTCTGCTCTCCTATCTCCCACTGCGTGTCCTTCCTAACACCTCC
>NW_007600735.1:0-326 GCF_000523025.1 Cynoglossus semilaevis | reverse complement strand
GTTGTATAACGAACATGATGATTACTCTCAGACAAACAGTGTGTGTCGGACCATCTGTCATAAGACTTTACACGGAATATACACAACTTAAAATAGCGTCAAAACTGTAGCGTTAGCCCTGTAGCATTTACAGGTGTTAGTACATGTCTAAGTGTGTGTGTCCGTGATGGGCAGTGATGTAATTGAATCTCCAGCTTCGGGAAGGAAATATACAGCACGGCTGCCAACATTACTGAGAAAGACCAGTGATTAAAGACCAACGTTGAAATCAGGTACAAGGAAAGTATATTTATATTAAGAAAGTTTGATTCCTAAACAAGAAGCTC
>NW_007600734.1:0-326 GCF_000523025.1 Cynoglossus semilaevis | reverse complement strand
AACAGGTGACCAGTATGCTTAATATTTACAGGCTGTTATTAAATCATTTAACAGATTTCTGAGTTAGTTTAGGAACCACAGTGGGTTCCTATAGTAATGATGTAGGTTTGATGAAGAAGCAACAAATTTAAACTAATTGGAATAATCTCAATGCCTTGGATACAGTACAGTAATCCACTTGTATTTTGGTTCAGGGTGGAAAAATATGTCTCCTGTTTTCCTAAGACATCTCAACTGTGCTTTATTTAGAACATCCTGTCTCATATTGACACAGCTACAAGAAAGCCTGCATCCTGTCAGTCTGCTTCCAGATCTTGAATCCCATG
>NW_007600733.1:0-326 GCF_000523025.1 Cynoglossus semilaevis | reverse complement strand
AAAAAAAAAAAAAAAAAGAAGTATAACATTGCTGCAGACAGGAAAAATTAATCTTATGACAGTTCCGGACATGACTTACTAGAAGCGTGATTTACCCAGGGTCTCCACCACTCTTTTTGTCGCCGATTCTTTTTGCATGCTTGACCTATAAATAAATACAAATTCCATCAGGTGACTGTATTTGTCTGACTGAATCGCATCGCATGTTAGTTGATTTACCATCATGGCTGTCGTTCCCTTGATTTAAACTTATCATCCTCTCCTTTCCCTTGTGAAACTTTTGCTGTCGGGACTTGATTCTCTCCATCCTGAAACAGACCAGCCCC
>NW_007600732.1:0-326 GCF_000523025.1 Cynoglossus semilaevis | reverse complement strand
TTCTCTTCCGGAAGTTATGGAAGTGACCAAAATAAAAGCCTGCATATATTTGTCTGTGTAGGTTCTCAGTCATCCAGGTCGTTTAATCCAAAAAATAGTTACATCGAGAGCAACTGGACGAAGTAATCAATGTAATCAATGACGGGGAAACGCAGGGATTATGTTCTGCTTTCTGTTCAGTTCAGTCTATACTACTGTACAGTGGGGCTTCAAGATAGAAGCTACCGGAAATACGAGGAAACATCGAATTTGAGTGCTTCATTTTTCCACTCGAAACTGTCGCGCTGTCTCGCTCAGTTTCCCTCGCTGGGTTATTTTACCCGTCA
>NW_007600731.1:0-326 GCF_000523025.1 Cynoglossus semilaevis | reverse complement strand
TCTTAACTTTCTTTGAGACGCTTCAGTGCACAAAGAAGCTACCGGGGTGGCGGTTTACTCCAGCAGTTTGTTTCTCCGCTAGGTTGACCATCTGGCCCGGCTACGCTACAACCATCTTGGCTTACGAGTCGTCGATCATGATGTGCACCGACATCAGCCACAAAGTCCTGCGAAGCGAAACGGTCCTGGACTTCATGGTCACCCTGAGGCAGCAGTGTAGCAGTCAACATTTCCCCGAGATCTGTACCAAGGAGCTCGTCGGCCTCATAGTCCTCACCAAGCAAGTGGTCTCACTGTCCGGTACACGAAACCGTCTGCGGTGTGTG
>NW_007600730.1:0-326 GCF_000523025.1 Cynoglossus semilaevis | reverse complement strand
GGAGAAAACATACTGTACGTACTCCGAATGGTACTGGGCGTGCTCAGAGTGTACCACTTCTCCACCAGCTGTCTGCTGGCCACCGTGGCGACGGGGATGTTGACCAGCCCAACGTAGCTGCTCTTGTCCTTCTTCCTCTTCCTGTCAGTGTCTTTGTAAAGGTGGAGGGTGATGGCGTTGATGGAGGGCAGACTGCTGAAGTCGAAACGCTCCCCCCAGAAGATGTTGTCCGTTTTAAGTTTACAGGACGTCCGGGCGTAGAGGCTGTCGTCCAGACACAGCTCACAGAAGTACCTGCGGTGGAGCGGAAACGCAAACAGCAAAAA
>NW_007600729.1:0-326 GCF_000523025.1 Cynoglossus semilaevis | reverse complement strand
CTGGAAGGTACCAACCGCCCTAAAGTTATTCTTGGTGCGGCCCGGTACAAAATAATACTCGTCCCACTACTGGTCCCTGACCCAGTGGTTGGGCACCACCGGTTTGGAAGAAATAGCAGGTTAAATCCACGGCCACAGTATGAAGTCAACGAGCCGCCGAAGGCGAAACGGCTGCATTGGCGTTCAGTGCGAACAAACAACAAGTTGTTTAACAAAAGAGCCAATCAGTGACAGCGTCCACTGCGGAGAAGGTCGTTCATTGGAAGCAGCCGTGGTTGGAAATGTGTTTCTCCGCTGGCAGTAACTGAACACAGCCCTCGTTCTTC
>NW_007600728.1:0-326 GCF_000523025.1 Cynoglossus semilaevis | reverse complement strand
GTCTTTGGGAAACAATGGAATAATGAATGTTCTCCAGCCTCCCTGTGTTGTTAGAGATAACAACCTCATTCTAGTCCAGTGAGCTTAGCTTTTGGGTTCTTCATGACAGCAGGCTGCCCATAATTGTAGCAGATGATAATAATCAGTATAATAATCACCCATATTATTGTTGTTGCTCTCCTAAGGCGTCTGTTAGCTACAGTCTTAAACAGTGCTTATGGTAAATGTCAGTTCTTACGACATATTCCTAGTCCCGATGAGTAAGCGAAGAACATCACACTTCAGACTTTATCAACTAAGAAAGACCTCAATATGCATGACAAAAA
>NW_007600727.1:0-326 GCF_000523025.1 Cynoglossus semilaevis | reverse complement strand
TGGATGGATGGATGCATAGATAGATGCATAGAGTGCATTTAACTCACATAAAGATCACATCTTTATTGATCTCGATAAAAGGGCAACTTTAACAACGGTTAAACGCAAGGAATTAAATGTAGAAGGAGCAGAAAATATGAAGAAAAAGACTGAGAAGATTCCAAAAACCAGAAGATAAAACATAGAATGAACCAGAAAAAGAAGCAGAACCAGAGAGACCAGAGGGGAAACTGAAGGAAGAAGCAGCAAAAGTACAACCTTTAAGCATTCAGAATTCCAATATGTGGGCCAGGAAAATGATTGAAGTGGACCACAATGTGTGATAC
>NW_007600726.1:0-326 GCF_000523025.1 Cynoglossus semilaevis | reverse complement strand
TTCACATAGTCAAAATGATCCTCCTAGAAAACTGTGATTTGTGTCCTGGTCGAGTCCTAAGTGGCAGCTGCTCTAGGTTTGTGTGTTCCTTTAGAGATCTTCCGACAGAAGATGAACTCTGACTTTCCTTTCATCTACAGACATACCTGTGAAATTACCGCCGTCCTTTCCCAGGTAACCAGCTGACTCAAACAGTAATTTATGGCTCCCGCAGCTAACTCATGAGTCAAGGCTCTACAAACCTCATCAAAGTTCTGTACTTACGCAGAGACTAACACGTGCCCATTTATACTTGTGCTGTCGGACGGATGTCCCCGCTTTTTTTT
>NW_007600725.1:0-327 GCF_000523025.1 Cynoglossus semilaevis | reverse complement strand
CACCACCAGCTGATGCTGTTTTCAAGGTTTGGCCATGAGTACCGGCGGAGCTGGTGCCGAGGGCAGAAACTTTCGGTCTATATTTAAAGTGTGTCTGAAGTCGGTGCAGCAGGAAAGACGATAACGACACACACACTGACCGCCAGCACCAGGTGGCTCAGCAGAAACTTGGACACCATGACCGCCCGGCTGGCGTGGGCTGCTGGGAAAGAATACATGTCCATGGCAGCGAAGTCCAGAAACCCTGGAGGAAAATCCCAGGGTCCTTTGCGTTTGACCAACTTCTGCATCCCGGCCACCGTCATCAGATCCAGGGTGAGAGCTGCA
>NW_007600724.1:0-327 GCF_000523025.1 Cynoglossus semilaevis | reverse complement strand
TCCCCAATGTGTCTGTCCAGCAAAATTCTAGACTCCCAACAAATATAGTTGGTGACCCCTGTAACTGCTGTAACTGACCTCTGCAAGGCTTGATGTTACAAAAGCGTTGCTCCTGGTTCCCCCCGAGGATGTCTTCACACCACGAACCGTTGGTACCAGGGGAGAGAAAGGTTCGGATCCTTTGCTGCTGACCGACGCCGCAGGATCGTGAACAGGAGCTCCACTCCCCCCACCCTGTCCATGTGCAGTTCCTCTCTGCACAATCAGGTCCGACGCAAGCTCCTCCTCCATCTGGAAACAGTATAGGACACTTGAAGGTGATGCTTT
>NW_007600723.1:0-327 GCF_000523025.1 Cynoglossus semilaevis | reverse complement strand
TACTAGTTCAGGTGACAGAATAATCTGCTGAGTTTTTGACTCTTTACACAGATAATGACAATGATAACTGGTCCAAATACATGTCTACTTGTAATCCTTATCCAAACTGTCATCTGAGCCTGAATACCACAGAAATGTCCCCATAAGTAGAGGTGTCTGGATTACCTTTGATGACAGGATGATCTGAAGCAGCAGCAGCAGAGAAGTAAAGGAGCAGCACTGATCTAAGATGCTTTTATCACAGCTGAGGAGTCAGCTGCTGATTGGCTGTTCAGGTCCATCTCTGACATGTTTACTCAGGTTGCTGCTTGGTTTAGTCAGACGACT
>NW_007600722.1:0-327 GCF_000523025.1 Cynoglossus semilaevis | reverse complement strand
GCAACGTAGGAAGTGAACTCGAAAGTCTAGTACCCCAATATACCAGAGTGCAATGGGGCAATATGTAGTTTTTTTTTAAATCAATAATCTTTTTTTTCCTTCTATTACATAGTTTCTGTGACTGTTTGGAGTTAATATTGAAAATCAAAATTCACGTCCTTAATTGAGACCACAATATCTTTCGCACTTATTTTTCAAATTTTTTTTTTTAAGAACAGCTACAGAATTTATGTAAGGAAAATACATTAACAAAGAAACCCAGTATAATATTAATGAATGGGTTGAGAAAATAATTGAACTATTTAAAAAATATATACATATATTTAT
>NW_007600721.1:0-327 GCF_000523025.1 Cynoglossus semilaevis | reverse complement strand
TTTCTTTTGTAATGTATTGGACACTGAATTGTGCAAAAACGTAAATTTTGCAAATAATTTTTTTTTTATTTTCATTTTCATTTTTTTCATTTTTGTCTGCAATATAAACCACCAAAAACAGAGAAGTCAGTTTACAGCACAAGGAAAAACAGGGAAAACACTCTGGTAGGTGTTTACACTGCAATTCTGAATTAGCTTTGCATAAAGTCCAAAGGAATCCAATGAAAATGAGTTATTACAAGACCTAGTGAAATAATGTTAAATACAATAGCGCATTACATTACGATGTTATATTGTCCATTTGATAAAATATTCGTACCGAAAATT
>NW_007600720.1:0-327 GCF_000523025.1 Cynoglossus semilaevis | reverse complement strand
GTAATTGTTATTGTTAAAAGGTTCACATTAGCTCCCCTGCTGACTTAAAAAAGAATTGCAATAGAAATGCCTGGTTTTAGTGCTGGCCAAAAAAATGAAATTGCAATGCTGTTGGTTTTTACTTTGAGAAAAAGAACACTACGGTTCCATGCTTAGGAATACTTCAAAATTAAACTCCACACATTCTTCTGAGAAAATATTTCAAACTCAAATGAATCTTTGAGTCTGTCTTCCAACTATCCCTGGATGTAAAGTAAAGATTGAGGCTATGTTGACTAAAAGCATGCTTTTAATATTGCTTGAGGCAAATCATCTCATGCACATCAT
>NW_007600719.1:0-327 GCF_000523025.1 Cynoglossus semilaevis | reverse complement strand
CTTTATTTTTCGAACTTAAAAAATGTTCTGGTGGAAACAAACATTCCCTAATTTTTCCATCGTTCCTAGAATCCTATCCCGACCGTGCGCTCCCTGAACACGTCTGTAATACCTTTCCTTTTCAGGTCACAGGAGGATAAACACAGGAGCGGAGCCTGGTTCAAGGAACAGTCCTGTTGTTCTTTACTCCACACTAACATCTGCTCTGTTTCTGTTACGCTCACGTAAAAAATAATGACTGTAGTGAATGATCAACACTGATGAACATGAGATTAATATTTCTTAGTGCGAGCCAAAATAAAACTTTTGTCATTAATGTAAAAAAAA
>NW_007600718.1:0-327 GCF_000523025.1 Cynoglossus semilaevis | reverse complement strand
AATCGATGACTGACTCGGGGAGAGTCATCACAAATTTTAAGAAAACCTACAAAGCTTTAAAAAAACAACTGTTGATGCGCTTTGTATGCCAGGTTCAAAATACCAAAGGGACATTTTTCTAATTCAGCTAATATTCAAATGTCAGTTTTCCTTCCTCTCCTCAGATGCCTTCGACAATGAGCTGATCATGAAAACATTGTGGCAGATCCTGCAGGGCAAGACTGTCCAGATACCTGTTTACGATTTTGTTACTCATTCCAGGTGAGCTCTCTTTCATTCTCCCAGGCATGTAGGATCACGCTGTGTTCATGGCATCACAATTAAGTT
>NW_007600717.1:0-327 GCF_000523025.1 Cynoglossus semilaevis | reverse complement strand
CAAACTACGGCCCGGGGGCCGAATGGGGCCTGTTTGGCTTTTTAATTTGGGCCGCCAAATTTGTCCAAATCAATCCAACTGGAGCAGAGCGTCATCTCAGAGAACCAATGGTTGGAGCTTCCTGATGGAACTTAAAGCAGAGCAGCAAAGGACGCAAACAGTTTTGTGAGGCAAGAGCAACAGTTGGTGCTGCCCCCTACAGTCGGTAGCACCCCGCACCACTGAGCAGGTTAAAGAATAATCCACTCATTCATCCTTAACTGAATCTTCAGTTAAAGTGGCTGTGACTGGAGCTTACCCTAAACCAGAGGTCCCCAACCCCTGGTC
>NW_007600716.1:0-327 GCF_000523025.1 Cynoglossus semilaevis | reverse complement strand
GATCCAGTTCCACATGTATTTATGCCTTTGTTTGATCATCCTGTCACTTAGATCCTGAAGCCCTCAGAGAAAAAGGCCAAGTATCAGTATGGAGGTGTGAATGCAGGACGTCCTGTGACCCCCCCTCGCACCGCACAGGCTCCTAAGAAGAGGTGAACGTCTGGTCCTGACCCCCTGCTCCTCCTCTGGTCTCTGCAGACTGCCTCCAACACTCCAGTCTTCTCTCAGTGTAAACACCAACTCCTGGCGTGGTTTGATTATAACCTGTGTGTATTTAATTAACACAAATGAAGCATTTTTCCTTCTCCTTTTTGCTTTTTTAACGAC
>NW_007600715.1:0-327 GCF_000523025.1 Cynoglossus semilaevis | reverse complement strand
ATGTCATTTTGTGTCTTCTAATTCCTGGCCAAACATTTTAAAAATGATTTTATTTCAACAGACTTGTTCTAATTCCTGGATGAGAGGAGTATTATTACTACAGTACTCTAAAACTGCAGTACTGTTATACTGTATCTAACAGCATCTTCAATTAAACCCCACTGTAATCTCCCTGTCTGTCTCTGTCCTTGGTGCTGAAACACCACTCATCTCCCTCTGTTCGGTGCCTCTCTCCAGGGTGCTGAACCATCGGTGGTCTCAGTCTGATTAGAAATCACTCAGAATGTGAATCTCTATCAACAACAATGATTTAAAAAAAAAAAAAAA
>NW_007600714.1:0-327 GCF_000523025.1 Cynoglossus semilaevis | reverse complement strand
CACGCACACACACACACAAAGTGATCCTCAGCTTTCATCCACGGAGGCCTTTGACACACAAACAGAACGTGTGAGAGCGTTTATTTATATACAGGTGTGAACAGAGAGGCGGCTCCGTACGTTAGGACCAGATGAAAACACCGGTCAATGAGATTAATTAGACGCTTTGTAAGAAATCACAATCAATATGTTTTCTTTTAAATCAAATTTGACACTTTTAATTTTTAAACATTTAACACAATAAACCTCCAAGTTTTTCCAATTCTAATTAATTCTGGTTGACAACTGAATCAATAAACAGACACTGAGGTGAAGCTGAACAAAAAC
>NW_007600713.1:0-327 GCF_000523025.1 Cynoglossus semilaevis | reverse complement strand
ACCAAGGTATTTGTCTTTAGGTGCATAGAGTGCAGTCGTTAGATATTATAGCTGCCAAAACGATGCGTCGCGTCGATCGTGTCTAGACATTTTGTCTGCATGTAACCCAGTGATTTTCATTCAAATTAAGCTAGTGACCCTGTTCTGCCCTCTGTCCTTTCTGGCTCAGCAGTGATCCATAGACACAGAGTGACTGAGTGGGAGTATAAATATGGTGGCAGAGTATTGGCTTGCAAAAGCCATGAAAGTCATGGGGGTACAGTCAATCCCCCAGTGTCCGGTGTCTGCCTTTGTGCTCTGTAGCACTGTTGGTTAACAAGAAAAGCA
>NW_007600712.1:0-327 GCF_000523025.1 Cynoglossus semilaevis | reverse complement strand
CCCCCAAACTGTTATCAACCCTCCCTAAACTATATTGTCCTTTCCCGCACAATTATATGCACAGTAGAGTTGTATAATGGAAACAGAAGACATACATATTATTAACCTAAATAAATTAAATACACGATAATGAAAAAAATCTAAAATACATTCTATTTATTAATTAAAATTAATTTGCATTAGTAGGACCGGGGACCAAGGAGAGAGGAGAATAAAAACGGAGCAGTGCATACTCGCCAATACGGACAGACTCTATATGAAAGCCGGGCAAAGCTGCAGGAGCACACATTATGATAAAGAAAAATAAAGGTTGTTAACTGTCATCTG
>NW_007600711.1:0-327 GCF_000523025.1 Cynoglossus semilaevis | reverse complement strand
GCTCCAGCTCCAGCTCCAGCTCCACCTTCAGAGCTGCTCACACCCCGGGCCTGTGGGACGGTGACACAAACACACACATTTTGCGTGGGGAGCTGGAGGTTTGTATGGGAGCGTGCCAGGTAACAGGCTCAGAGCTGGCGGTCGGAGGAGACGGGAAAAGTGCCAGGCAGTAACAAATCAGCAGAATAGCAGGCCAGCAGGCGGACGTCCCTGAGACCGGGCTTAGAGCCTGGTGTAAATACATCCACTCAACAGGAGGTGGGATCAACGCTGCAGCCCAGGAAGGCTTCAACAAACACACACTGTCTCCCTGTGTGTGTGTGTGTG
>NW_007600710.1:0-327 GCF_000523025.1 Cynoglossus semilaevis | reverse complement strand
AAATGGTTCCCAAGGTGGGGGGCGCCTCACATTGGTGTGGCACTAACTGGCAGGGCAAGGGCAGCAAAGCAAAGATTTAATTTGAAAAATGTCTTTATATGTCCAGCAGTGGGCGCTCCACAGTTGTCATATCGTCCATAGGGGGCGCTTCAGGGAAAGTTTGGAACGAGCTTATTATGGAAGGTTTGAAGTTTGTCCATTTCTTTAGGAGTTTAATGAATGGATTTGACCAATGAAAAAGCCCATCCTTAGACATTATTATATAATAATAATAAAAATATTAATAATATTTATAAGAAGATAAAACGTTCTGTTTCAACACCTGAA
>NW_007600709.1:0-327 GCF_000523025.1 Cynoglossus semilaevis | reverse complement strand
CCACAGCTTCTCTGGACTTCATCTTCTAAATCCCATTCCAGTGGCCCACACACGTCACTCTGCTCAGACCAGTAAATCACCTCAACCTTTCAGGGAACACAGTTCCTCGTGTGCACCACAATTAGAGGAGGATAATGTCCACGCGAACGCTCCCCGCGACGAGCAGCCCGGCCTCTGAAATCAGATCAGAGCCCACCTGAGTTTCTGTACAATAAAGCCTCAGCCCCCTGAGCTGGAGCTGGAGCGGCACGACTCCCTCCACGTCCTTTAATGACTTCGACTGAGCAGCTCCTCAACAGATGGTGACATTTAACACCCTCAGGTCTG
>NW_007600708.1:0-327 GCF_000523025.1 Cynoglossus semilaevis | reverse complement strand
AAACATGACAATGAGATTTCACAAATTTGTTCAATCACAATGACTTTATAGCGAGAAGAGAAATGAATGATTCAAAAAGATTCCTTCTGGGGTTCCATGCACTGTAGGATTCAATAACGTCTCTGAATGGGTCATATACTTAATAGCATCCTTTGAAGACATGAGAATCAGATGACTAGAGGGGAAATGATGACAATGACAATCAGACAGTTCAGGGCTTCAGGTAATCTCCAATGGATTAGAGAGAGGGCACTTGAACAGTGGATTTCAAAGTGGGCACCACCAGGGGGCGCTGGGAGAGGGGGGGTCAGAACATAGGAGAGGAGA
>NW_007600707.1:0-327 GCF_000523025.1 Cynoglossus semilaevis | reverse complement strand
TGTGTGAGGGAAGGCTGGTGATTGGTGGTAATAAGACTGTGATTAACCCTTGTCCAATCCTGTGAGGACACTTGTCGTGTCGTAACTGGAGCAACAACAACACTTAACTTCATGATGTGACTTTAGAGAATTCAAATGTAGTAAACAACAACGGAACCACATGTGAACGTTAGCTGATTGAATTAATTTTCTTCTGTTGATGTTTTTAGCAGCGTCATATGATTAGAATTTTTAATCTGATTAATCAGAGGGTAGTTTCAATGTTAACGAATAATCACGTCAACATGACTAAATATTACAAAAAATATGTTTTTCTGTATATACCTG
>NW_007600706.1:0-327 GCF_000523025.1 Cynoglossus semilaevis | reverse complement strand
TGACTGTCAAAGTGAAACACATACGAACGATCACTCCACACAGGGGTAGTGCCCCCTGGTGTGAGTACAGAGGAAAGCACGCTTTAACTCACCCAGGACGAATGCTCCTTCATCTGATGCTGGCTGCTGTGTGAGCCGCTGGCGTTGCCGCGCCAGAAGCAGTTCTGGCAGAGCTGGTAACCACGGCAACGGAGGCAGCGGTAGCGGAAGCCTGTCATGCCGTTGCCGCGACAGTAGGAACAGGAGACGGGATGGTAGACTGAGATGGAGGACGGAGTCAGTCAGTGAGCGTCACAGCAAGGTGGTGGTGATGAAGATGATGATGAT
>NW_007600705.1:0-327 GCF_000523025.1 Cynoglossus semilaevis | reverse complement strand
ATATATGTATGTACATAAGCAAAATAAGCTATATAAGGCCAATTAAGATTTTATTGAAAAGAAGTTCATTCAATTTTATGAACATAAATATAATATATTACAGATTGTATTTGAGTCGACTGAAACTAATTAAAATTTAGTCAACTAAAATAATTTTAATATTTTGTTGACTATAGCAATTGTCATAGGAAGCTCAAATGATTCTGCCTCGGATAATTAATAATAAAAGTTAGTAAACACAAAAATTCCATGATCAAATTTGTAACTGACTGTAGTTGTTTTAAGTTCATCAAACATGTGGGACCAGTATTTGGACCAGTATTTGGA
>NW_007600704.1:0-327 GCF_000523025.1 Cynoglossus semilaevis | reverse complement strand
GTGGATGCTAACTGGCAGCTGCTGTGGGGAGCACAACAACAACATCAGAACAAGTCACTGTACCTTCTATGGCGTGGAGGTGCGTACACGTGAGGTATCCCACAACCCTTTGCTCCTGATGGGAGGTGCCCACGTGAACCTGCAGGGGGAAGCAGAGAGAGACATGACTTAATGTCACTGGGCGGCATTCAGAAAGGCCACATCAAAGGCCACTTTACCAGTGTGTGATCAGAAAAGGTGAGGTGAGCGACCCCTGTGGAGGAGCGCAGACATTACAGCAGCGGTGAAATAATATGTGTCACAGTCAGAACATACAAAGGTCTGATA
>NW_007600703.1:0-327 GCF_000523025.1 Cynoglossus semilaevis | reverse complement strand
ACTCTTCGCCACAAGATTTCCAGGCTCGGGAGTTGGTCACCATGAATACAAAGAGTGGATTTATCTCCTACGGCTCAAATATGAGCAGGAGTAATACAGTGCAGCATGAAAAGGATTTAGTTTAGTTTGTCTTCTGCCAAATATATTCCCGAGACGTCCTGGATCTTTCCTGGAGCGATTTCTAACTAAAGCTGCTTGTGGGAAATTTTAAAGTCTTATTTTGGTTTTTGTTTGATTCTTGTTCCCAATGTTTTTGTCCTTATCGTCAGCACGCCTTTCCTTAAATAACTCAAATACAGGAATACCTTGAGATACGAGCGTCCCGAC
>NW_007600702.1:0-327 GCF_000523025.1 Cynoglossus semilaevis | reverse complement strand
CGACTGTTTCTGTTTCATCTTTTTTATCAGTTTGTTGTTGTAAATGAAACTCGTCGTCCAGGGAAACCCATTTCCTCTCTGGGACCTTATGTTTAGACACGCGGCCCCGTCGCTCCCATTCACATTTCTGCGTTCACGCCATAAATCAGCCCCCTGCTGGCCCGTTTCCGCGGGGCAGGCAGGTGGATCGATAACTGGTTTCCTCTATCGCTTCACACACATTCCTCCCTCGGCAAATTTGTCGGAGCCGCTGTTTTCTCCCTTAAAAACAGGGAACAGCAGCCGCAAACATTTACTTTTCCACCGCTCACACACACACACACACAC
>NW_007600701.1:0-327 GCF_000523025.1 Cynoglossus semilaevis | reverse complement strand
TTTTGTTTTGTACATAATGATTCCACGGTGCCAATGATTCCGTGAAGGTGTTTACAATACATTTTGTGGAGCAAAAAAATAATTATTCACTATACCTTCTAATCCACAGCCACCATTTGTCTAAAGACTTAGACTATCAAATGTATTCCAAAAGTAATCATCACTAGTTTGTAGGCAATAGACTCAAATTAACTACACACTGCTGTGGAGAATTACAGAATTAGGCAGACACTCTGACACTCTGCTCTGTTCTCTACCATCCTCTCAGTTCTCTGATCTTTCCTATTGGGGTTCACCTGGAGAAAAGCGATCCACATCAAAGTCTAA
>NW_007600700.1:0-327 GCF_000523025.1 Cynoglossus semilaevis | reverse complement strand
CGCAAACCTATCGCTGTAGCATTCCCTAGGTCTGTGCCTTGACACAGTTCTGTCTCCGGGGGTCAAGGGACACTGCCTTAAAGACTGAGACTGTTGCTTCCTCTCTGACTCTTGTCCATTAGACTGAATCAACCAGTTAAGTACTAGATACATCTGACAGATGATTAGTGAAAAGTGGACACACCTGAGCTTAACTGTGTGTGTCATAGCTAAGGCCAGGAATACTTACCTACAGGAATTAAGTTTGCAAAAAAATCTCAAAACACATTTTTCATTATAGAGTGAACTCTGATTCAGAACAGGGCTGTGACATCACAAAAATGTTGA
>NW_007600699.1:0-327 GCF_000523025.1 Cynoglossus semilaevis | reverse complement strand
ACTCTCTAATTAAATGTCAAATAATTTATAGCTGCAGTAAATAATTCTTCGGCTCTAAAAATAAAAAAAAAGTTTTTGGAGTATTTTATATTTGCCTCAAACTATTTAAAGTTTTAAACACGAGAAGTGAAAAAGCCTCCAAGCAATGGGCTGGGCACCAGAATCTGACCACGGACCATGGATCATTTGGTCCATGGTCGCACAGAAATCTTTTTTAATTCTTATTTTGTTTTTTTTTTCTTTGATTTTTTCCTTTTTTTATTCAAATGCAAAGACTGCCGTCTGCTTGACTCAGTTGCAGGTTTTTCATACAATTTAAAAAACAAA
>NW_007600698.1:0-327 GCF_000523025.1 Cynoglossus semilaevis | reverse complement strand
AAAAATGGAGCCATTTTTCACACTTTCAAACTCGGTGAGTTTAGGTTAAATACAGTAGTTATTCCCAGTGGGATTTTCTAACAACTATTGTCTCTGTTGAACTACTGTGTTTCCAATAGTGGTTATTTTTGTTTCTCTCTTAAATTTTGGTGTTTTATTTCATAAATTTAGGAGGATGTTTCTGTTTAAAGTACATCATCGTCTTATTGCCTTGTAATGACAGGTTTAAGTCACTAGGTACACTGGTATAAAATAAATAAAAAAGTCTTAATTATGTTGTAAAGAAAGCAGTGAACTTTTGTAGTTTATTAAAGTACCCTTTTTTAA
>NW_007600697.1:0-327 GCF_000523025.1 Cynoglossus semilaevis | reverse complement strand
AACAATGAGCATGTTTTCCCACAATTGCGCCTAATAATAATAATAATGACAATAATAATAATAATTGAGAGACAGTAATAGTAGTAATTGTAGCATGGATTGCTTCTTATGTTCTTTCGAGGATAGTTTTTTTTTCTCTCTTTAATTTCATTCTGTAGAGTACCGTTAAGAAAATATTAACTCGGTCATGGTAGATTTCCACAAGGGGCGGGTGGGGTTTTGTTTTGGTTGATCAGGGACCCCACTTGAAAATCTGTTTGGCTAGGAGCGGACCTGTGCAGACACCTTACTCACTGTCAGTGTCATTAAAATAAAGTTACTACAGCA
>NW_007600696.1:0-327 GCF_000523025.1 Cynoglossus semilaevis | reverse complement strand
CTAACTAATGGAAGCAAATTAAAATAAAAAATAATATTTAAAATATTTAAAATAAATAAAAAATATGCTTTGAATTAGCTGTGTTATATTGATGGAATTAATGAGAGAGTAGTAGTAGTAGTAGTAGTAGTAGTAGTAGTAGTAGTAGTACTAGTAGTACCAGTACCGTTAGAATGCCTATCTTGCAAGTAAAAGCAGAAAGTCCTGGGTTCGATTCCCAGAAAAACCACATCTCCCTTATGCCGCCTCCTGTGTCAGACTGTGAGTTGCAACCATGTACTTTACAGCGCCTCCTGTGGCGGACTGTGTTGGTTGCAAACACACTAA
>NW_007600695.1:0-327 GCF_000523025.1 Cynoglossus semilaevis | reverse complement strand
AGGCACATCAGTGAGTTTAATAGACAGTCCCTTAAATGACCAACCCAAATATTGCTGCAATGGACCGAAAATAAATGCATTCACTCGTCAGCAGAAGACAATGGACACTTCACGGATTAATTTGAATGGAATTTAATTTACTTGATGTTTATATTACATGTACTGAAAGTATAATTTAATATTGTGGTGTTTTTGCATTGTTCCAGCTAGTGAAAAGAGAAGGAACGGGTGAGGAGTCTCCAGTTACTGGTGACAAAGTGTTTGTACATTATGTCGGCACCCTTGTGGATGGTACTGAATTTGACTCCAGCAGAGGCAAAGGAGAAA
>NW_007600694.1:0-327 GCF_000523025.1 Cynoglossus semilaevis | reverse complement strand
CGGAGCTGGACCACCCCGGAGGTGGTTTCGCTGTTTACCTCCATGGACGTCTTCACTTCTATATCCTTCGTGTCTTCAGAACAAGTCCTGTTAAATGGGACCATAATAGAGCCGAATTCATCGTCCTCTTTATCACTGGAGTACAGTTCCATGAACCGGATAAGCTGAGAAGTGTTGTGAAACAAGTGGAGCCCGTAGAACCTGAAGAGGATGTCGCTGCCTTCGGTCACCTGTATCACTCCTCTTTCGGTGGTCCCAGTCGGCTTGTCGCTCTTTTCCAGCCTCATGCCTAGGATCCGGGTGACGCCTCTCGGCTCCGCAGCCATC
>NW_007600693.1:0-327 GCF_000523025.1 Cynoglossus semilaevis | reverse complement strand
AAAAAAAATATGGAAACTAGACTGAGAGGATGTTTTAAAGTAAACCAACAGTAAAATGATGCATAAAATTAAATAGGTTTAAAATGTGACTCTGGTTCTTTTTTTATGTCGGTGCAATTAAACTCCCAGCTCCATAAATCACTGGGGAAAGGTTTATTAAAATGTTTGCTCCTGTGACTTTGTGTGTTCATTATATAACGGCGGTGTCATCATTTAAAATGACTATACGCAGAACTGTGCCATATATGTGTCAGATTTATTAACTCACTCATTAGCTTAATTTATCTCCTACTCCCTGCTCCTCTGCTCTTCTCCTCTTTCCTTCAC
>NW_007600692.1:0-327 GCF_000523025.1 Cynoglossus semilaevis | reverse complement strand
AGCGCAACAACTCCGCCCCTTTCATAACTCCGTTACTTCGGGTAGACTTTAATGATGCTATTAAAAAGGACAAAATTAACGGCAAAAATAATATTACAATTATATTTTACAATTTACAAATTACAGGTTCATATTTATAATTATTTATTATAATTATTGTACTTATTTTGTAATTAATATAATTATAACATTAAAATACACATATTTATGTATTAAATATACATATATATATTTGCCATAATGTCTCCAAGACTTCGGGGAGGCTTAAAAGTTTAGTACTCACTTCTACTACTACTTAAAGAAATATAATAGGCAAATATACTACAA
>NW_007600691.1:0-327 GCF_000523025.1 Cynoglossus semilaevis | reverse complement strand
TTTTTTTTTTTTTGCAGATCTTGTTGATTTGAAAAGGTCACCAAAACCATAGAATTGATTGATTCATGGCCCTTTACTGGTTCATATAAATCATTTTGACGTTTCATGGCCCTGAGTGAAATATTACATTGCTGCTCATTGACATTTTAAATGATGAACTTAGAAAATAAGATGCAAGATGCCACTGAACATACTGCACAGACGAGATGTTTAGATCTGAGTGTGCAGAATATTTGAGGTACTGTAGGATGATGGGCAATGGCAGTGACTCTGTATACTGAATAAACATATAGAGATGTTTGCAATATACAAATATTTAGCAAATAT
>NW_007600690.1:0-327 GCF_000523025.1 Cynoglossus semilaevis | reverse complement strand
GCTGCTGCTGCTGCTGAGGCACCACTGCAGTAAAGAGCCACATGTTATGAACACTGTTTGGTGCTGATCACTGTGCTGTGCACTCAGTGACAGTGCTGGCTCACTGTGAGAATTGATGCTGCAATTTTGCCCTCCTCGTGAGATACACACACTTTACCAGGGACTGTTGGCTGGAGAGTTAATAACACAGAGCTAATGTGGCTCAGCACTTTCTGTTAGCACTTGCAGACTGATGATGTCACCACCCCTTTAAATATGGCATTAATTATAGAGTAATAAAAGATGGAAAAATCAAACATTGCATTGTTCGCAATGGTCTCAACAAAC
>NW_007600689.1:0-327 GCF_000523025.1 Cynoglossus semilaevis | reverse complement strand
AAGATTGATAATAATTGATAAGGAATACAAACTAAAACAGCTGGTATGTGTGTTTGAGTTGATGTGCTGCTTAAACAAAGTCATCAATGACAGGAGTCGGTGCCAACCTGAGTGTAGGTTTTGGTGCAGCAGTAACAGAAGTAGATACATTTTTAATAGAGCTGCTCAAAGAGGAAATCCAACACCAAACACTGGCTGTGATCAAGTGTGGCCTCGTTTTCGGTGGATCTGTTTCAGTCTGAGCAGGAGAACCAGTCAGCGATGCTGCAGCTAGATTTCTACAACTGGTTTAATAAAATATAACATATGAGGTTCTTTCACATCGTC
>NW_007600688.1:0-327 GCF_000523025.1 Cynoglossus semilaevis | reverse complement strand
ACACACACACACACACATGCAGGATCTACCTTCTTCTAGCCAGCCTTCGCATGTGGGCAGCACGTCGATGGAAAGTGGGCTTAAAAGTGGGACACGATCACCCACGAGCATCAAGATTTGTCCGTTGTTTATCCAGACATCCTGGAGAAGACTCAAAGACACGAAGGACTAAAACAACTGCTACTTTTACACTGAAATTACACTGCCCTCTGGGGTCAAACATTACATAGAGCCGGGGTCTCCAACATGGTGTCCTGGTAGCCCCCGCGGACTAGCTAAGGAGCCCATCGAGTACTGTATGTTCTCAAAATAAAACTACCGTATTTT
>NW_007600687.1:0-327 GCF_000523025.1 Cynoglossus semilaevis | reverse complement strand
GATTAACCTCAGTGTAAAAATACACCAGCAACAGAGTTAGTGACGACTGTTTAAAGAGTGATGGCGCTGTTCTGAGACAGACGGATGGTTAAGAAAGGAGACCAAGGACTCAGGCTCAACACTGTAGCATTTTGGGGTTTTTTTTTAAGTCCAAAGTGTTGCACGCGTTAGGCTAAAACCTGACTTTTATTGTGAAAAGCAACTACTAAGTTAGCAAGTATCTAACAAATAACAAGCATGTTCAGTAGTCTTCATTTCTTATTGAGAAGAAGAAAAAACAGCAATTTTGTAGGAACTCTGTATTATTGTGTTTTGAATAGATTTAAA
>NW_007600686.1:0-327 GCF_000523025.1 Cynoglossus semilaevis | reverse complement strand
TTTTAAACTTCATTTCTTTTTCTCTTCCCCTCACATGATGCTGCCCATGTGGACCACATCAGGAACAGCCGACACCTGACATGATTAAAGTGGGCCAAATACGTCCCTAATGAAGAACAAAGTGACGGAGGACACGCGCTGTGACGAGGCAGACTTTAATCCAGCAGCCTGAAGGACTCCTCTCTGTGGAGTGCGGCCCTCCACCGGACCTGGATGTGGATTTGACCAGGTCCTCCAGGAAAGCTGATTCTACACAGACTCTGTTTGTTGGCCGTAAACACCGGCCTGATGTCACGTGACCTGACGCTGCAGAGAGAGAGAGAGAGA
>NW_007600685.1:0-327 GCF_000523025.1 Cynoglossus semilaevis | reverse complement strand
TGGTTATGCTTATATTTTTTTGGTCTTACAGTGTGGAGCATCCAGCGTACCAGCGGTATCACACTCTCGCTCAGGCTGTGCCCCCGGGCCTCTCCCTCCCTTATCAGTACAAGGTCCTAGCCGAGATGTTCCGGAGTATGGACACTGTGGTCGCTATGCTGTACAACAGATGTGAGACAGCCACCTTTGCTAGGGTTAAACAAGGAGTTCAGGACATGATGAAGAAGTAAGTTTAACGAATCAAAGTGGGTGGTTGTCAAATCTCACAATGAACATGTAGGATTTACTTGGTTTCTAGCAAAATCTCACTGTGAAAGATTTAATAAA
>NW_007600684.1:0-327 GCF_000523025.1 Cynoglossus semilaevis | reverse complement strand
CATTTCAAAAGGATATTTGAAATATACAATTAAAAAACGAAATTTTACTAGTGTAAATGGAGCAGCATATGTACATTTTAGTACGCTCCTGCGTGATTTCTAAATGACAAATATAAATCTCTTCCTTGTACAAATACATTATTTTCAAGTAAAATGCTTAAAATATCTCTTGGAGGAACGTTTGATGTGATGGGCAGAACAATCAAATACTCTTTCACCAGGTGGCTAGCGATATCTCTGTAAACTAAAAAAAAGAGATACTCAGCTGTTGGAGGAGGCAGATTTTTTTTATCATACGCAGAGTTTGACTTTTGCGTCGGGGGGCAA
>NW_007600683.1:0-327 GCF_000523025.1 Cynoglossus semilaevis | reverse complement strand
ACTCACTGATAGACACTCACAGAGCAGAGACCCATCTGTGACTGAAGTAAATCAGTGACAGACCAGTATGACCAGCTGTCACAGACACAAATGTAGACTAAACAGCAATATTGGATCTTTTCATTTAACCTTAAATTAATGATAGCATTGCACAGTATCTAACATAACACAAAAATACGAAAAATAAATAATACAAAACAAAATTACATTTGAAAGATTTCTAACAAATATCCAGATTTCTGGGTAAATCCAGAAGACTTTCATATCTGCCCTGGGGTAAATAATTTCAAGCATAAAGATAAAAAAAGAGAAAGGGAGGGTGAACAC
>NW_007600682.1:0-327 GCF_000523025.1 Cynoglossus semilaevis | reverse complement strand
GTGTGTGTGGCATCAGCAGCAGCCTCGTTGCCCGGAGAGTTCATGTCGATGTCACAACTCCTATTGAGTGGAGGTCAGTGTGCAGCCAGTTAACTCAGCCAGCATGAGTCACTTGTCTGGTCTGTCTGTTACTGATCTGACTGCGTGAGTTGAAGCAACCACATTGATGGTTGGGCCTTGTTCAACCAGAGTCAAAGACTTCACAGAGACAGGGCTCCAACCACCACTGATTCTGAACAATGTTTTGTTATTTAATATAATGGAAAGAAGGTTTATTGGTTTGTATCCTTGAAAACATGAATACCATGAATTTTACTTTTTTTTTTT
>NW_007600681.1:0-327 GCF_000523025.1 Cynoglossus semilaevis | reverse complement strand
TAAATAAAAATAAAAGCATCATAGAAACAATAGTTTTTTTTTATGCGTGTGTATAATAGGTGATGATGTTATTACCAGGTATAACGATTGTTTTCAGTGGTCGCACCTCAACCCCCTGAGTGGGATACTGCAGGGGACTGTTGGCCTCAGTGATGATTAGAGCATCTGCCGGATTGTACGACCTTAAAGCACAGGATATCAAAAAGACATGGGCATTAGACTAGACTCCACTTCAGCAACATTGTAAAACGTTTTTCAGTAATATAAAAAACCTCAACCACTGTGAGGATTAACCCGGACAGAACAGCTGAACAGAAAGTGAGCGGA
>NW_007600680.1:0-327 GCF_000523025.1 Cynoglossus semilaevis | reverse complement strand
CACCATTGGGTCAGGGCGTGGTCACTTCTCTTGTTTTACTACAACAACTCTCTTTTCAGATACTAAGCTACTCTAACACTTAACACTAATATTTCTGCCAGTCAGTTTGAGTTAGAAGAATATTTTGCTGAAAGAATATTATTGACTGATGCTCAATCATTTGTGCTGTAGTATGTATGTGGTATAAAGAAATTATATTTTTCTCTCTTTCCTCGTTCATTATGTCAGGCCTGTCCATGGTTAATGTGCTTGGGTTTGGATTACATTTGTTTTTTTTCCTGCAGTGAAATCTGAAAGTTTCTTTAGAAAATAAATACTGTAAATAAT
>NW_007600679.1:0-327 GCF_000523025.1 Cynoglossus semilaevis | reverse complement strand
GAATGAAAATGAACAGGTTACGTTGCTGTCCTCGTATTGTTCAATTTACTGCAGTACGCCATATTGGTACGACCTTCAGCGTTTTAAGTACATCCTAGTAGTATGTCGAAACATCTATTTCTGAAATGGTTGACAAAAGTTGGACTAGACAAATTAAATATTTTTTACCCCCAAAACAGATTTGTCTCAATTGACTTTACAGTTTTAAAATTAGAATAAAAAAGATTCTCCTCCTTAAAAAAAACCTCATACAACAGGGAAAAATGGAGGAATGCATATTGGCTCGATTATTATTTATGCTCATAACATATAAGTATATACATATAT
>NW_007600678.1:0-327 GCF_000523025.1 Cynoglossus semilaevis | reverse complement strand
AAAAGAAAAAAAAAAGAAAAGAACATTGGCAGAGAGATCAAAACAGTGTGCTCTTCAAAACCAAATGAATAGAGTTCAAATGATTTATTATGGTTTTACAAACCCTGAATTGAAATCAGGTTGTATGCATTGGATTTGATTGATTTTAATAAATAAACATGCGCATGGAGTGAGTGAAGTCTCTCAGTTCATTATTTGTTAAAGGCGATGTATGTCTGAGGCAGCAGACGGCGACTCGTATCACGTAAAATAGTTCAACCTTTGACTTGGGTTGGTCAAATAAGCTGCAAGTTTGTTTACTGTTGACTGCTTTAAATTGCAATTTTT
>NW_007600677.1:0-327 GCF_000523025.1 Cynoglossus semilaevis | reverse complement strand
GTGTGTGTGTTTGAGTTATTTCAGGATCGTCTACATTTAGCGTCCAGCTGGACTGGACCTGTCAGAGCAGGGCCCACTAGGCCAGAACTCCTAATAACAGCCGGGCGTAGCAGAGAAATACCCTCTTTATCAAACACCCACAAGCATCTCTAAAATGACCTTTGACCTTTTGGCTACAATGCAGGTATGAAGAAAAGTGGTGTCTTAGTCATTTTAAATGTGTAACTTGACAGACGTCCAGGACAACATGGAGAAGTGTTTTCATCAAAACACCTGCTCTGTGGATTGTTATTCATGGTAACAATGTCCATATTGTCCAAACACTTA
>NW_007600676.1:0-327 GCF_000523025.1 Cynoglossus semilaevis | reverse complement strand
ATATATAAAATATACAAAATATATTTGCATATTTTTAATGCAGTACAGTGTATTGCATTTACCATTATACAGTTGTAGCAGTACTACTACAAGTGTGTGTGTGTGTCTATGCATACTTGCAGTATTACTGCAATACTGTATACAGGACAAAAATAATACTACTTGATCGGCCAATCACAGTCCAGTAAATTTTGTGTGTTTAACACTTGTCCAGAAACAAATAAATAAGATCTGTGAACTGTAGAGTCTCACCTGCTGGTGGGTCACTGTCATTACAACTGATCTTTAGTAGAGTTTGATTAAAGTCTTTGATCTGGTTAATGTGTG
>NW_007600675.1:0-327 GCF_000523025.1 Cynoglossus semilaevis | reverse complement strand
TCATTTCTTCTGTCCACTGAAATGATGTACACCGGTTATTAGCAGACTTTATGCAGAATAAAGAAGAGAGTCTCGCACCACTAAAAGAACACCAATTACTCTTTTTGGTTCCTCCGTGACCTTTGGGCCACACGTTCAACCCGCAGCTTTTCCTTCCTTCTGTGCCAGAGTTAAAGTTCTATCTCCTCCTTAATGATGATGGCCACAGTTTGTGCAATCAAACAAAGAAAGTGTTGAGTGGAGCAGAGCAGAGAAAATGAGCTCTCAGTTAGTGAATGGTGGTTTCTTATTTCCTCCTATTAGCCTGCTTCCATTTCAGTAGAAAAA
>NW_007600674.1:0-327 GCF_000523025.1 Cynoglossus semilaevis | reverse complement strand
AAAAAAAACTCATCCCACAGGTGGCACTGCATTTGAATATCAGTCAGTGTCCTTCAACATGTTAGCATTAAACATACACTTTTTACTGCAGCACTCTGTAGGCTTTTAATAAAACAAATTCAGCAATACCCGGAGGCTCGACAATTCATTTCAGCACCAAGGGCAGCTCCATCACCGAGTTGTCACACATCTACATTAAATCACAGTAAATCACAAATCAACTATTGATTGCAGAATACTGAGTTGACATTTGATTGGTATTATCACAAATCTCCTCAGACAGTTAGATTTTATTACAATATAATATTAACCTTAGAATAATTTGGT
>NW_007600673.1:0-327 GCF_000523025.1 Cynoglossus semilaevis | reverse complement strand
AAATACACTTATATTTTATTTAAAAGATCAAGCGTGTAATTTAATTGTACAATTTTTGACACGCCTTTTGTTTTGGTGACTGTTTTCCTTTCTTTCTTTCTCGTCACAGAATGACAGTCCTTACCAGGGTGGTGTTTTCTTCTTGACTATACACTTTCCCACAGACTACCCCTTCAAACCGCCAAAGGTGAGTCTCAAACCCACTGTGTCTATGCTCAGTTGAATAATTGTTACACTCTCTGTATTAAAAACAGAAAGAGGAATATGTTGACACCTTTTATGGTCTCGAATTTCCTGTTTTGCCTGCTCTTTTCTGCCTTTTTTTTT
>NW_007600672.1:0-327 GCF_000523025.1 Cynoglossus semilaevis | reverse complement strand
TTTTTTTTAGTATGTTTTAATTTCAGAGCAAAATACTGTGTCAAAGCCAAACACTTGGGCCTAGAGGGCGGGGCTTGTGTCACGACCTGGATTCAAAGTCAGTCTAGTTAACGTCCAAGACTTTTATTTTATTTTATTATTTCGATCTTTTCTTCTTTTTGAAGATTTCTAAAGGCTTTTATTTTGACAGGTTCCACAGAACTTATATGATATATGATAACCAATAAAACCAACCAATAATAAGTTGGTCTACTGGACCTGAGGAACGTTACCAAAAGATTTGGTCACATGACTCTGAACGTGAGGTGTAAACTCCTCATCTGTCCA
>NW_007600671.1:0-327 GCF_000523025.1 Cynoglossus semilaevis | reverse complement strand
AAGTTTAAAAAATCTGTCTGGACCTTGAATGTTATGGTGATACTACCTTGAATCAACTGTTTGCAAAGAGAGGCTGGTGCAATTGGGTTGACTATAACTATGATGCTGCTCTCCTCACCAGTGTAACCTGCAAGAACCGCTGCTGGAATCACAGCTCTGCTCACGTCTGTCTGGGTGCCTCTGTATTCCTTGAAGCTCAGACGTGACTGTGGTGGTAAACTGTCTACAACAGGGTCTATGTCCTGAAGACACATGCTCCATGACAGAGAGTCCACAGCGCCAGAGTCATCGCTGTGAGCAATCTCCGTCTCTGAGTCTGTCTCTACA
>NW_007600670.1:0-327 GCF_000523025.1 Cynoglossus semilaevis | reverse complement strand
TGTTTGTAACACGTCTGTTTGTAACACTGGGGTTTGTAACACAACAGTTTATAACATGTCTGTTTGTAACACCTGTGTTTGTAACACCTGTGTTTGTAACACCTGTGTTTGTAACAGGTGATCCGTCCTGGAGCCACAGCTGTTTTAAAGCTGTTTTAGCTGCTGCTGCTGCTGGGATTTGGTTCTGAAGAGAATCAGGAGAGAGAACTGAGCAAAGAGAGGGGGAGGGGGAGGGAGGGACAAGCGAGGAGGGGAGGGGGCACAGCTGGTGGCAGCCAGAGGACCATCTGTTCATCACTTTATTAGTTCACACACACACACACACAC
>NW_007600669.1:0-327 GCF_000523025.1 Cynoglossus semilaevis | reverse complement strand
GTTGTGCAGCTACTATGTCACATACCTCAGTTTCCATCTTTCGCTGCAGCCTTTCAGTCGTTGCTCCCGCGGCTCAGAGATCTTGATGGAGATCCCCTGGAGAACGCCGTCCGCTGAGGCTGCTCATTATCGAACGAGGGCCAGTAAAGATTTTCCTGAAAATGAATGACAGGAAACATCAGCTATGCACCGGCCGGCCACAAACACAAGGTCAACCCAGTTTGTCAGGGTGACTGATATGAACACACAGTGATGTCAGGTAAACACAAACAAATCAACAATTGTTTTCAGCTGGCAGAAGATTTCAATCACATTCAGAGGATGTGT
>NW_007600668.1:0-327 GCF_000523025.1 Cynoglossus semilaevis | reverse complement strand
TGAAGTTTCCTAACGGTAAAAGTCTGATGCATTTATGCTAATTTACTACAAATATAGACACTTAGCATTTAGGCCCACACTGTTGGGCAGTAGGATTTTAAAAAAAGTTTTGTTTTTTTTTTAAATCCCATAATAATTTAAACTCTATGTATAATAATATGTGAAATCGTTTTTAGTCTATAATTTTGTTTAATCTTGTTAAATGAAGGTTTAAACTCGAGGATTTAACTTTAAATACATTTAAACCTCAAACTTAAAACTGTGGATTTATATCAAGTTATTTCGTTCTTCGTCTCAGGATGATACAGTAATGATTGTTTTTATCAC
>NW_007600667.1:0-327 GCF_000523025.1 Cynoglossus semilaevis | reverse complement strand
TGAATCAGTGTTACTGTTATGCAAGAAATGGTGTCATGTCAGAAAAGAACTTTTGGTCAAATGCTGATCTTCACATCTTCACCTCAGGTGTGTGATTTATCCTCTTCACTCGACTCTGTCCAACGAGGATCAGGAGGCTGTTTTCAGCAAACCTCCAGAGGGCGTCACAAAGATCATCATCTCCACCAACATTGCCGAGACGTCTGTCACCATTGACGACGTGGTTTATGTCATCGACTCTGGCAAGATGAAGGAGAAAGGGTCAGTTCATGTTTTTATTTATAATAAATAATATGGGCCGTTTGAACGGCATTTTTTTTTATTTAG
>NW_007600666.1:0-327 GCF_000523025.1 Cynoglossus semilaevis | reverse complement strand
TTTTTTTTTTACACGTACTCTCACCACACCCAACTCCTCAGCCTAACATGGCAGTGTCTTCCTGGAGCTCTAGGGCCTGTTAAACAGGACAGGTCGCTGTGAAGCAGTCTGACCTGTTCCTGTCACCTCCACGTTCTCCATTGTTCATCACTGCTCTCTGTGGCCTGAACTGAAAGATATTTATAGCTTCCTCATTGGGGAACGACACATCAAGGAGCGATGGGCTGATTGTATTACAATATTTAAATTAAAACATATTTAGACCTAACAAAACTTGAAAATAAAATTCAATCTATTCTAATCCAGACCATTGTATTAACCGTTTCT
>NW_007600665.1:0-327 GCF_000523025.1 Cynoglossus semilaevis | reverse complement strand
GAACGTAATTAGGTTAAAGTAAACCACAAGGTTGCGCTATGGTTTGATAAATACGTACAGTTTGTAGGAATATAATTTATTCTTATTTTGTCCAACTTGGGCAGAGGAAACATGTTGCGCCACTGCACACTTATAGACGTTTTATTATTATTGTTACAACCATTCTTAATATGGAAAATTCAAGAGAAGTTTCACTGTACTTTTAATCATATACGCTGCTACGGCCTATATTGGCCACAAGGGGTCAGATGTAACTTCGGAATGTGAACTTTCACGATCATCTTGTGCCTCAATCACCCATAAGATTTCTGTGAAACGTGAGACGTC
>NW_007600664.1:0-327 GCF_000523025.1 Cynoglossus semilaevis | reverse complement strand
CGTGACAGGTTTGGGGTGGGAGGCAGCTTTAAGTTGTATGGCTAAAGAATGTATGACTGAATTGGTCACTTGTGACACCCTTTTATTGTGGTGGAAATGGTGTTCCTTTTATCACAAAAGAGGTTAATCGATACCTTGAGACATCGGTAGCATGAGGTTACCAAATAAGAGCAACTACTAAGTAGTTGACAACGGCAACAGCACAACATGAATTGAATGATAAGACGGTCTGTGTGAAAGTAAGGATCGATCCATATGTCCATCTTCTACCACTCAGCGGTCAGGGCCAACCGAGGAGGGGGTATGGGAGTTTGTGCAGTAATTGGA
>NW_007600663.1:0-327 GCF_000523025.1 Cynoglossus semilaevis | reverse complement strand
CCTCTACCAAGATTACCAATTCCATGTACAGTCGTCTCAACTTTCCCCATCGTGCTTTACGGGTGTGATCATGTGACAACAGCCATCACAACTCGCTACCTACGTAGATGTGATCTAGAGCAAACTTTGTTTTATAACCACAAATTTAAAACGTATACGTGCTGAACACAGCAGGCCATGCACAATGGGATGCAATGTATTGCATTTTTTGTCATGCAATACAATGGCATCCTCATCGTAATTGCATCATCTATTATGCAACATTTTCTCCTTTTTCCTCCCGGACACTTACTACAAACATTTACTGTTTAAATTTTAAAGTAACTC
>NW_007600662.1:0-327 GCF_000523025.1 Cynoglossus semilaevis | reverse complement strand
ATGTTCCCACGTGACTCAGAAGGATCTGTTTCAACAACATTAGTCATCAGTGACGGCGCATATTAAATCATTAGCGGTAAAGTAAGGTAAAGCCACGGTTCAGTGTATACCGTGATAGTGACGTCACGGTTCGGTATATTTTCGGTATGAAAAGAAAAGACAAATTTGAGCCTCTATACAGTGAACATTCAATGATAAGTGTCAATAAACACCGAACAACGGTACCAAGGACCTCAAATTAGCACATTAGCAAGAAGAAAAGTTCTTTACACCCTAGTAGTCGTCAGAGTATTTGTATTTTTGTTTTCAAACCAACAAGGTCCAGTT
>NW_007600661.1:0-327 GCF_000523025.1 Cynoglossus semilaevis | reverse complement strand
GTTAAATTTCCTATGGCTTTGTCTTCCTCCACCAGAAGATGCCTCTGGGAGCCTCTGTGTTCTTCATATATGTATGCAGTACGTGTTTCTCTGATAAAACTCCCACAGAGAAAACACAGCACAAAGCACCAACTCCAGTGATCCATCTCGAGCTGTTTACCTGTGAAAAAAATAATATCAACAAAATCATTTTTCAGATAACCATCAAGTCTTCAAGTGTTCAGAAGGTCTTCTAAATCGTGATCTAAATCAATGATTATTAAAGCTCCACTCCGGCTGTGACTGGATTCCAACAAAGATCAGTGTAGAAATATTGTTTGATCACGT
>NW_007600660.1:0-327 GCF_000523025.1 Cynoglossus semilaevis | reverse complement strand
TTCACCTGTTTCTGTGGAAACTTGTCCCTGTCTGTGGCTCTTCATTTCTGTGACCCACTTCATCTGTCTGTGATGGGTCACTTAATGCTCAGTGATCCCACAGGACCTGACAACCTCCCCTGTTTTCTTTCCCCATCAAAGGGAAACAACAGTCTTACTCATGGGTGACATACAGTATATTATTGTAGCCTTTATAAACAAGCTGAATTAATCCCTTATGCTTTTTGTATATAAAATGCAAAGTGACATTTTTATAATCCAGGATGGCTTATTGATAAAGTCATTTCTAGCATCATCTGACTAAAGTGTTTTACTCTCTCCATCTTT
>NW_007600659.1:0-327 GCF_000523025.1 Cynoglossus semilaevis | reverse complement strand
TGGTTTTTGCTGAGTTCTGCTGCGCGTTTGCTTCGCACACGTGGCGTCCTGAGTGTGAGTGGACCGACATGTGAGTCAGTCCGACTGCAGCTGCATTCATTGGAATAAATATAAACGTTTTACTTTAATGTGCAAATGTGGTGCTTGAAACTAAATTGTGCGCTGAATATTCATGAAGGCGGCGTTTCTGCCGCAGCTCCTCTGTGATTCGCCGCCATTATTCACATCCACTAAGTAGATGGAGACACTTCACGGCTTCAAACGGCGGGAAGAAACTCCTGTGGTGGACGGGCACCAGCTCCGATGTCTTTATTCACCTGAAGACCT
>NW_007600658.1:0-327 GCF_000523025.1 Cynoglossus semilaevis | reverse complement strand
ACAACAGCTGGGGGGGAAGCTAAACATTAGCTTTAGCTCCAGGTTGGAGACAGCAACACAACCAAGGATAAGAGCTGAAATAAGTTAGCTAAACCCAAAAACTCCTCGTTTGTCCATGTGGCTAAAATAAATGAGCAAAATAGCCAAAAAATACCAAACAAAAACTACATCTAACCTAAACAGTTCAGATTAAAATACTAATCTATGACACGACTATTAAGCTAATAGGTTAGCTAACTGCTATTAGCCTAGAAAAACTAAAAGTATGTCTGGATACAGGAAAATCTTCACACAATTTTATGTCTCCACAACATAATGAATACCAGT
>NW_007600657.1:0-327 GCF_000523025.1 Cynoglossus semilaevis | reverse complement strand
TTTTTTTTTTTACTTTTTTAACTTTTAACATTTCCGAACCCAAAAATAAAACCATAAAAATAACGTACTTTATTTTTCTTTTAGCTTCACATCTTATTTATATTTTATTGTGTGATTCTTATGTTTAATATTGATTGCTTCTTCTTGTCTTCTGTCTGACCGTGGCTCAAACATATCATATGAACAGCAGTTTGTTGTTACATGTCCTGACGGTTTACCCTACCTGTCAATACAACATACACAACCTTACTGAGCATGCACACAAAAGAAAGACAATCGCTCTCTCTGCTCAACTGTTGCCATGGCGATGTGTAACCATTCTTAAGT
>NW_007600656.1:0-327 GCF_000523025.1 Cynoglossus semilaevis | reverse complement strand
ACTTGGGTCCTCGTTGTTGTTGGGGCCCTGAATTCTCAGAGCCATACTGTACATGTTGTTCAGTGGATACCTGGTGTAAAGAAGAAAGAACCGATCCGTGAGATTCAGCACAGAGATAGAACCAGTGTGAACATGTACTGTAGGTCATGAACAAGTGAGGAAAAAACTCAGCTGATATCAAAGTTATGTTCGTAAAGATACTGTGTCCCCTGTGTTATTTTAGGACAGTCCATGAACTCCATCGTTTAGATCAAATCTAAGTCTTAAGGATGATGACGTGGTCCACTCACTTGGTTTTCATGGCCTTATAATACTTGAAGACTTTCT
>NW_007600655.1:0-328 GCF_000523025.1 Cynoglossus semilaevis | reverse complement strand
TTTTTTTTTTTTTTTTTAAAGATTTCCGCTGTTCATCTTTCTTACAATGTCCTATTTATCTTTTACTTTTCATGTAATTGTGGTTCAACACATTCCCCATTCCCTCACCCCAGAAATTGAACTTGACGCCTCTTATCACTTAAAGAAACTTCTGAGGGATACTTCATTTTATCTTGGGGTGATATCTTTCTCAAGTTTGCCGTTTTAGCAGAACTGACTATTAAGGCCAATGTGTTTCATTTCTAATAATCCCAGAAGCTTTTCAGAGCCAAATACTCTCAGAGCCTTTTGAAAAGCGAGCGACAAAATACTGCGGGGAACCGTTGTT
>NW_007600654.1:0-328 GCF_000523025.1 Cynoglossus semilaevis | reverse complement strand
AAGTGTTACATTATCAATGTAAAGTTTTCAACATATTCAATTACTTACAAGGGCAATGGAGTAAAAAGAAAACTGACACTGTTTTTCACGTACAGTGCAAAAGTTGTCCTGTTAGGTTCATAAGCACAGCACTGGTCCCCTGTAACCTTTTAACGGGGAGCTAGTATGTTAGAATGGGGGTGACAGTACTACACACAGGTCTGACTTATGTACTACAGGTACCGGAGTTGTATTCAGCGGCTCTGATTTTTCTTGCCTGCAGTCCATGTGAACGTCATAAGATTGATCCTTGCAAGCTGCAAAGGAAAAAAACTGGCAGAAGAAGTTA
>NW_007600653.1:0-328 GCF_000523025.1 Cynoglossus semilaevis | reverse complement strand
TTCTTAGGTGTCCTCAGTGGTCTGACCTCTATTGGACAGTGCTTACTTCAGATCCGACAATTGTATTATGCATGTATGTATGCTATTTGGTTTACAATACTGCTGATTGATACAAATCTGTTTAAAAAGGTATAAGAAAGCAATGTTTTAGACATTGGACATTAACCGCAAAGACATTGATCAAATCGAAATGCCAAGACTCGGTCAAAACACATGTTTGATCTCATAAACAGATGTATTAACATACAGCGTAGCACAGATTGAGACACGTCCATCAATCAGCCACGAAATTGTGTCATCTATGAATAAGCAAATCGATTCGAACCAC
>NW_007600652.1:0-328 GCF_000523025.1 Cynoglossus semilaevis | reverse complement strand
CTTTATAGGTGGGAATATAGTTCACTAACACAACAGAATGTCAAAATATGTACTTTATTAATAAACATAAATTGGTATCAACTTAATGAAAACAAAAAACATAATAGTGACCTGAGGCCTTACATACCATAGCACAGTCAAAGACCATATAGCTTCCCCAGTGTGCGCACACTCGCTGATTAACCCACCTGCCCATGTACCCCACGTGTCAAACTCGGGCCTGGGGGCGAAATCTTTTTATTTTTTTGTTGTTGGCTGGTAAAAAAAAATATTTTCATTAAAAAGGCTACATATAAAAAGAAATAATAAGAAACAAATACTACTGATG
>NW_007600651.1:0-328 GCF_000523025.1 Cynoglossus semilaevis | reverse complement strand
GTTACACTGTAGTTGCAGATGAAGCAGCAACTTAGATTAAAATTACTTGACTGTGTGTGGATGATGAAGTGCGTTTCTACAGACAGATTTAAGATTTACTGAATTCTATTAACATAACCATTGCAAGTCTTTAGCTTACCCACTGGGCTGTAAAACAGCAGTGGTGTAATAGCAGTACAGATCGCAGCATGTGGAGGCATTAAAGCAAACAGCATGACACCTCTTAACCAGCCTCAACACTGCTCATGCAGAGTTGTCTGCTCCATGCATTTAGCACTTTAAAATGCACGTAAAGAAAAGTTTTTAGGGTCATTGCTATATACATATT
>NW_007600650.1:0-328 GCF_000523025.1 Cynoglossus semilaevis | reverse complement strand
TATGTTTCTGTGATGACTCTAACTATTGAAGATAATATAATATCGGCAGCGATAACATCTTAAACTCAATGATTATTCAATATTTATATAATTTATACATTTAAAAAAGGGGACATAAATGCACCATAAAAATGATATATTGTTACATATTATATATTAACTGGGTGTTATACTTGGTCAGCAGAGAGCAAAGACAGCAAAAAGAGGCTTTTACAAGGAACGTAGTAATTGAAACTATTCAATTTGGGCTTTTTTACAGAAACATATGCTCAGCTGGAGGGTGAGTAAACCGGTGCAAATACATTTTAATTCTAGTTTTTTTTTTTTT
>NW_007600649.1:0-328 GCF_000523025.1 Cynoglossus semilaevis | reverse complement strand
GAGAGAGAGAGAGAGAGGCAGGCTTTACCTTCTGTGTCTTGGCCGAGGCAGGTTGATAGCTGCAGTAGATATAGGACTCCCGCTCCCATTAAAGTCCACCATTTGACCCGACTTCTCGATGTTGGCCCCTTCAACTGTGTTCCAGTCATCTTCACTGGTCTGCTTTAACAAGCATTCAGCTGTAAAGAGGGAATCAGGGGGTGGGATCAGAGGGTGGGCACATAAACAAGGGGTCAATAAGAATTACTCCGTTTACACTGCCACGTATTTATAATGATTATCTCGTGGTCACACTCTAGTCTATGACCTGAAGAGAGGGGGAAAAAAA
>NW_007600648.1:0-328 GCF_000523025.1 Cynoglossus semilaevis | reverse complement strand
GACACATTAGAACAGGAACAGGTTTCAGGTCGTGTTTGTTGACTCCTTCAGTGCAGCTGAGGACAGACTGATCAGGTTTGTCTCTTTGTCCTTTGTTTGTTCTGTGAACGTCTTCAGAATAAATGGACTAAAGTTCAGCAGCCTGGAAAATCAGTTAGATCACAGACTGACAGGATTCTTTGTCAAACAGTGAAGTGCTGGTCTTGAAACAAAGTATTTATTATCTGTTACTATGACAACACAGTTCTGTCAGAGTCGGAGGAAAAGGATACTGTTGTGATTGGAGGAGATGACGGTTTGTAATCTGAGTTACAGATTCTAGTCTCAG
>NW_007600647.1:0-328 GCF_000523025.1 Cynoglossus semilaevis | reverse complement strand
TTCACGCAAGAAACTGCAAAATTGTCGTTGCCGTGCCGTGGCTCAAAAAAAGTACAAAAAAAAACCCAAAAAACCCAACAACATGCAGGGAAAATAATCAATCCCTGATTGGTCGGCTCGGTGGATCTCCTTCCTCTAACTTTTGCTCCACTGTCGTCCCACTGACGACAGCCTCCCTTCAAGCCTCTCCCATTAGTAAATATGTTATTCCCCATACATAGTCAATAATTAGCTCCGTTCCATATCTCGCTGTTTCCTTATGCCACACAGACCCTCCCCCCCTCCTCCCCCGTCTCCCCCGTCCACAGCTAATTGGCAGCACGTTCGC
>NW_007600646.1:0-328 GCF_000523025.1 Cynoglossus semilaevis | reverse complement strand
AAAAAATTAAGATTCTTAACATTCATTTTCCGATTACATTAAATATATTTCTTTTTACATTCCTTGATTTATTGAAACTGCTCCAACGTTAATTATTAATTTAATTCCAGACTGGAGTGGGAGCAGCTTCTGGAGCAGCATCGGATGCTGCAGGATTCATTTGACCAGATTCAAGCTGAGACCAAGTTTGAGGCTGATCAGTCCAGGCAGCAGCTGCAGAACAGGGAGCAGGAGATTGAGCAACTTAAAGCACAGCTCATGGTCAGGATTTTTACCTTAAACAATGTTTACATTTTTATCCAAAATTACAAGTTGTCCTCATTTATTT
>NW_007600645.1:0-328 GCF_000523025.1 Cynoglossus semilaevis | reverse complement strand
CACACACACACACACACCGTCCATTCATCTGCTCACTACCAGTGCGGCCATCTTGCAATTCAACGCACATACACACATTAAAACACATATATATTCGCTGGCATTCGTCCAGTCGTTGGTCCAAATACCAGCAACAGGCAATAGTTTTTCCCCCAAGCTGTTGCCTGGGCAACGCCTGAAGAATATTCCTCTGTGGCCATGACAACTGATGATGTACATCCGGTGTAGTTGGTGGATTTTTATTTAGACACTGAGCAGGGGGCCGTGCATGTGTGGTGGCATGCGTGTGTTTATGGATGGAGATGTAGAGATGTAATAGTGTGTGTGT
>NW_007600644.1:0-328 GCF_000523025.1 Cynoglossus semilaevis | reverse complement strand
ATAGTTGCAGACAAGCAATAAACAATTGTTGGAAAATGTTTGACTAGTGCGTTATACGACGTATGTATTCAACAGTAACATTTAATTTTTTATTTTATTTTATTTGATTAGTAATTTGTGTACAAGTGTTATATGGGGCCAGATGAAAACAACAATATTAATCATTGCTGATTTGGTCATGCGGACTAAGCTGGTAAAGCCAATCAGAGCTTGGCTTGTCTCTTAAGAGGGCACAACGTGTAATCAGAGGTCTAATCATGGCACGCGTTGTCCGCCAGTTGCAATTTAGTCCAAACATTTAGAAATGACCCCTAAGACTAAATCGAAA
>NW_007600643.1:0-328 GCF_000523025.1 Cynoglossus semilaevis | reverse complement strand
AGTCTTTTGGGTTCATTAAGAACATAGAACATTAAGAACATCAATAATAAAATTAATCCTCAAAAATACAACTTGCCTAATAATTCTGCACTCCCTGTAAAGTGTCTGTGGGGGAATAAGTAGAGGGGGTCCTGTTTTGGATTTTATTTAATCTCTTTAATGTTTATTTATCCGATGTATTTGCTAAGAAATAGCGTAAAAACTTAAATAGGTAATAAGTTACTAGATTTGGCCTGTAGCCGGAACTAAGGAATAGCAAACTGGATTTATAAAACTAAAACACACATATATGTTTAAAGTGAAATTTGTGTTTTTTGATTCCTGTAGA
>NW_007600642.1:0-328 GCF_000523025.1 Cynoglossus semilaevis | reverse complement strand
AAGAAATACATGAAAAAGGAGATACATCCTGGTTTGGAGACCACCAAATTACAGGAATAATCTTTGGACAACAACATCCCACCCTGCTGTGTTGACAACATGGCTGGTTAGCTGAACACTTGAACACATCCAGTCTAATGTTTGAAACATGAACCAAAACTTGACAACAACATGCACATGTCAGATTATGTAGTTTAGATTCACAACAAAAATGTTTTGTATAAAAACTTCTTAGGAGTCTCTGCATCTTGTTTGTTTTATCAGCAGCTCAAAAAGTATAAATTTAACGTAAAAGTACAGCTTTTTATAATAATAATAATAACAATAA
>NW_007600641.1:0-328 GCF_000523025.1 Cynoglossus semilaevis | reverse complement strand
TCAAGATACGAGCATAATTCGTTCCAGGACTGAGCTTATAACGCGAGGTGCTTGTATCTCTTAATATGTTTTACCATAAGACATAATAGAAAAAAAAGTAATCAGTTGCAGCCCTCTAAAAAAAGAGTTAAAAACATGTTTTTTATTGCTATAGAGACATACACACACAAAAAACAATATAGTATATAAGGATTGCTGTCATATAAAATGTCTTGAGACAGACGATACAGTAGCATGTGCGGCGTTGAAGGAGGAGGAGGGAGGGAGGGAAGGAGGGATGAAAGAGAATTGAACCGTACGAAGACACTTGATTCCGTAGCGTACCTTA
>NW_007600640.1:0-328 GCF_000523025.1 Cynoglossus semilaevis | reverse complement strand
CAAGTAAAAGTTTTAATAAAGTATGACAAGTAATACATACACTTAATTTGGTATTTCTGTAAATCTAGTGCTTGAGAGATGGTTGGGAAAACAGTCGTTTGTTTACAGTTTTTTAATTAATTAAAGTATAATAGAAAACAGATAAAAGTCGACTACAAATATTGTAAAAAAAACACAGTCCAAAATAGCTTTTAGAATTTAGATAGATAATCACATAAAGAAGTAAAAACTAGAAGTACAGTCGCTGTCATAAATGGACCTATGTTTTTTTAGGTCTTTTGGCTTTGTTTTAATATACCATGTAACAATATTTCTTAAAACAAATACG
>NW_007600639.1:0-328 GCF_000523025.1 Cynoglossus semilaevis | reverse complement strand
AAAACACCAGGCACTAACAGTCGGGGTAAAATCCCCCAGAACGACCGGACGGTTCGGTGCAAAAGCAGCGGAGCAGAGCGGGCCGCCGACCGTTGCCTCGTGTCAGAGGTTCAATTACCCAGGTCTGAACTGAAGGAGACGGTGATTCAAGTCTTCCTTCTCTGACGACTTTTCACAGAAACTCCTCCGGGGGCCGGGGGTCCGGGGGGTAGACAGAGTGACATTGATTTCCGCTAACGTCCCCTCAATGACGTGACCACGGGTTGATCCACACCATTATTATTATTACAGGCTGAGGGTCTGTGTGTGTGTGTCTCCACCGTTCGAT
>NW_007600638.1:0-328 GCF_000523025.1 Cynoglossus semilaevis | reverse complement strand
AACGTTTCAGCGCTAACTGCACCGTTCCTCATCGTAACACAATGACGAAAAAATTAAAACTGTCAGCGTTTCTTTCTCACAGATCAGTTTGATTTAGTTTTAAGATTTTTCAGATTTTTCAGATTTTTTTTCAGACTTTTTCCCCTCGACCTGCACTGCCTCCTGTGGTCAAAATGTTACTGCTTCCTGTATAGTTTTTTATTTATTTTACCATGGACCTTTTTTTTCTTATTATTTTCTTTGGTCAAGCTTTTATTTGTTTCTCCCATTTTGACTATTTTTTCGCATTTCAGTTATTTTGACCAAAATATTTGCTGATATTTTGGGA
>NW_007600637.1:0-328 GCF_000523025.1 Cynoglossus semilaevis | reverse complement strand
GAGTTTGACACCGCTGTTCTAGACCATGAAGACAGACTTTTCTAATAAGACAGCAAGACTAAGTATCTTCACAGAAAACACAGAGAAGAGTCCAAGTCTTTTTTTTTTCTACAAATGTGATGAAGTGATGTTGAAGGAGTCAGAGATGAGCGTCTTCAGTGAGGCTGTCACATCAATGTGACACACAGTTACTAAAGACGGTCACTGCTCCTACACCAAAGTCTGTAGACAAATGAATAGATTTGGATTTTACCCTGGAATTATTAATCTACCGCTGCCCACAGTTGTAAGTTAACCCCGTAAAACCATTTCTATCAAGACGGAAAAA
>NW_007600636.1:0-328 GCF_000523025.1 Cynoglossus semilaevis | reverse complement strand
GTCATTAATCTTTAGTCAAAGATGATTTTCTGTGGAATTGAAAAACTTGAAAAACTCACTTGTGTCCCTCAGCCAGCTGCTGCATCTTGTAGGCTTCAGCCTCGGCAGGTCTTTTCACAATAGCAATGAGCTCTTTGTCAGTACGATCAATTTCCTTCTCCTCAATAGTGATCTGCTTCTTCCTCTGCACAACCTCAATTTCTATCTCCTCCAGACGAATCTTCTGCTGCTCTTTGGCAGCCTGCAGCTCATACGCCAGCTGAGCCTCAGCTTTCTGCAGGAGACAGGAGATTTGTACTGTACCCATGATATACTGAGTTTAAAAAAT
>NW_007600635.1:0-328 GCF_000523025.1 Cynoglossus semilaevis | reverse complement strand
AGAGAGAGGGAGAGACCCAGAGATGGAGGGCTACACAGAGAGTGTATGTGACATGACTCGTACATCACGGTGATGAGAGGCTCTGCAGTGCTGGACTGAGTGGACGTAGGGGCCACACGTGGACCTGACACCTCACAGCTCCATAGGGAAGGATTCACATGGTTTTAGTTCATTCTGGTGGATTTACGTAGCTGAAGAATAATATCAGACCCTTTCTGTTTTTTTCTTTGACGGTGAGACCGAAGCCAGCGAGCGTTTACTGCGGAGGACGTTACCAACCAACTGGAAAAGACAGCGTCTACTTCCACATATCACAGTTTAAGTCATC
>NW_007600634.1:0-328 GCF_000523025.1 Cynoglossus semilaevis | reverse complement strand
GACCTCTTGCATCAGGCGCCACTCTTCCCTCACCTGTGCATGACAGGTGCTTAGCTCTACTGCTGCGGCTCACAGGCAGGTGTGTGGCCACCTATTACTATACATGTTGACTTTGCCCAGGATAACAGCCATCAGTGATAATAACCATCCACCATTTGTGAGCAGTCAGTGAAGGAGCTGTGGCCAGAACCTGGTCACGTGACTTTGTTTACATTTGGTCTTAGCGAGGGGAAAAGTAATTATAATCGTCGTTGTTTCTCCGATGTTACTCAGCATATTTTAAAAAAATGAGTTTGGGCACAGACCAAAATGTCTGCGACGTAACTAC
>NW_007600633.1:0-328 GCF_000523025.1 Cynoglossus semilaevis | reverse complement strand
CGTCTCATTATGAAATATATACAGTATGTATGTACATATAATATATGTATATATTTGTGTATATATACATATATACAGTTGGAACATTTTTTTAAATAATTGAAAATAAAGCTGTATGCTTCCATAATTAATGAAACGTATGTATAAATATATAAAAATATAAATAAAATGACACGAGATTGATTGAAGTTCTCCAGTGTAAATATATTTAACATTTGTTTTTCATTTTGTGAATTAAAAAAAAAATTATAGCAATTTATAAGTTAGGGACAAAACATCTTAAAAAATAACAGTTAGTTATAAAGGTTCAATGTTGATTTTTCTTTTT
>NW_007600632.1:0-328 GCF_000523025.1 Cynoglossus semilaevis | reverse complement strand
ATCTCACAATCATTTACTGACCAAACATCTACAGCAGGAGTGTGTGTGTGTCAGAACGAACCTGTGACATCATCAGTCACTTGTGTCCGTGTTCCTCTGCTGAAACGTCTCCATCACTGTGAGCTGGTGTTAATCAAACAGAGGTGAATTGATGGTTCACATTCAGGCGTTGACTGGATTTATTACAGGCTTCTAATAGACCTCGCCATCACACACATAATTAATCTTAAATAAAGCCCGACGTTCCAAACGGTCCCGTTGGACCTTCTGTCCTCGTCACTGCAGATCCGTCTGTTTGCTAAAGTCATTATTTCCTGTAAATAAACCC
>NW_007600631.1:0-328 GCF_000523025.1 Cynoglossus semilaevis | reverse complement strand
TTTTTTTTTTCATACTAAAATTATTTTAGCATCTGCCCTTGATTTGTCTCCAGATTCACACCATTAAGTTTTGTTTTCCTCTTCATTCCCTGCTTCTATGAGCAGCACTGGATCAATGCCACGTATTCCAACCTACCCTCTTCAGGTTTTAACCCAGGTTCTCTTATTGAGGCTTACTTACCTTACTCCAGGACTCCATAGGTCGCCAATTAACAATATTACATTTAAGCCAAGTTCATGAAACTACTAAATGTCCTAGTTTAACTTATATGGGTTAAGGACTGACCCTGAATCTAAGCCCTGTCTATGAAACCAGCCCATTTTATTA
>NW_007600630.1:0-328 GCF_000523025.1 Cynoglossus semilaevis | reverse complement strand
TTTTACGTACAGTCAAGGAACGACCACATAAAGGAGGGCGACACATTTGTGTTGGCCGTGACCGTGAGCTGGTGGAGCGGCGCCAAAGTCAAGTCTGAGAGGCTTGTTGTTGGATCGCTCAGGTTAACTGTAGATGTTTTTCTGGTCGCATTCACTGAGCTGCCTGAAGGAAAAGTCCTCCAGTACACAGTGAAGGAGTCTGCAGGTGGCGCTGTTCCCTCTCCTACTCTCAAAGACAGAACCCTAGTTGGGTGCTCCTTTTATACTTTAGTTGTGAAACCCAAAAATCAATCAAAAAGTACTGCAGGGAAGAGAAACTTTTTTTTTT
>NW_007600629.1:0-328 GCF_000523025.1 Cynoglossus semilaevis | reverse complement strand
CGAGGCAGATTTACTAGTTGGACACATCAACTGTCTGTTAATGAACCTCAATTAATTATTTGAGATCTGAGGTTTCGAATTGTTGCAGCTTCCCAATTCTCCTCCCTACTATTGGCTCAGAAAGACAGGTGATAGTTCTGGACTGTAGGTAGGTCAGAAAACACATGATAATTATTGGACTGCATGTTTATGAAGCCAAATGTTTGTCATCCATCGTCAGAGGAGTCCGATAAACGTGTTATTCTCAAAACTTATCTTTGACGATATCTTCAGGCAAGGGGTTCCCAAACATTAGTCACTACTCAATACTTATTACATTTGTTTAGAA
>NW_007600628.1:0-328 GCF_000523025.1 Cynoglossus semilaevis | reverse complement strand
TTTTTTTGTTTAAAATACTTCTCCACTCTATCATGTTATGAACACTGGGTTCAGAATAATGCAAAAGTAGTTTTTCTGTTCTAGTAAAAACTCTCCTTCATGTCCGATCTATTCTAGTCGAGTCTGGATGTACGACTGAGCGACTGAGGTTTGCACCAGTAGCCGTCGCCCTGGGGATGTGAGGATTTGTGAAGGTGTCATTAACTCAGCTCCTTATATTGAAATTTTATAGACATATACTGCAGCACATGCTCCTGTCAACACAAACTACTTGGAGGAACTCCATGAATTTTTCAGCATGAAAATAAGAAGAGCTTTTTATTTTTTT
>NW_007600627.1:0-328 GCF_000523025.1 Cynoglossus semilaevis | reverse complement strand
TTATGAAAAAACAAACATTAAAAGAACTTGGCAACAAATTGATTACAATCATTCACCGATGATATTCTTCCTGAACTAAAATATAAAACGCACCTGCAGAACAGTGAACCCAGACCTGAAGATAACGTCCTCAATCTCTTCACTTTTGTGGACGGCATCAGGTTTGATGATAGCCAAGGTTCTCTCCACAAAAATTCGATGCGGATTTGAACCGTCGTCCATTTTTCTCCCAGCACAACTCACACAATTATATAAAATAAGCACGCCTGAATGAGTTACTGTTGATAATTTGAACCGTACTACAGCTTTATATCGGTTTACACACACA
>NW_007600626.1:0-328 GCF_000523025.1 Cynoglossus semilaevis | reverse complement strand
GTCATTTAAACAGTCGTTATTTCTGCAATTAATAATGGACCACATTGAGAATATTAATAAACAAAAGACGTCTTAAACAAGAAAATTAACAACATATATATATACATACATACATATATGTATATATGTGTATATTTATATACATATATATTGAATGAGCAAAAGTAGCGTAAAACAATAAAACAGGCAATTTTGCAGACTAGACAATATAGTATTGTAGTTTGGTGCCCCCTATCGCCCACATCATGATTGGTTTTTTTTCTCGTCATTTTTTCTAAGGGACTGCAGTATTGCCCACTCCAACAGAGGGCACCCTGCATAATAGCAT
>NW_007600625.1:0-328 GCF_000523025.1 Cynoglossus semilaevis | reverse complement strand
TTTTTTTCCTGAGAGAAATACTTAATTTTATAGAAAAAGGTCAGGGGATCACATTCTAAAATAGCTTACACTAGATGAATTAGGGCTGAAAGTTTTATGGCAATTTTAAACTTCTTTCACAGAAATGGAGAGTAAATGGAATGAGATGCATACTCCAACAGCTTCACAGAGTTGGCTCACCTAAGTCCCAAAGTGTATGAGGACTGCAGCTCCTTTTATTGAGGTAATATTAAGTTTTACCTCAATAAATATTAATATAATATATATTAATATATATTAAAAAAATATTAATTTTTATTAAGTTTCACAAGTACTGGACAGTTGTTTT
>NW_007600624.1:0-328 GCF_000523025.1 Cynoglossus semilaevis | reverse complement strand
TTGGAAATAAGGGGAATCAAACATTTTAGTCATTGCTTGTGTTTTTTGCTAAGAGATTATTACACCTTTTATTTTTCCCTAAACACCAGATTGAAATGTTGGAGACTGAGAAACGCTTGCAGAATGAGCTGAAGATGATGTCCGGTTCCCTGAAAACAGCTGAGCAGGAGATTCAGGCCAAAACGCATCAGTTGACACAGTACCAGCAGGAAGTTTGTCAACAGAAGGAGCTCCTGGAGCAACACAGGTCCCGAACTGATCAGCGTATTCAGTCAAAGGACGAAATGATTGACACGCTGCAAAAGGAGATCACCGTCGAGAGGGGGCT
>NW_007600623.1:0-328 GCF_000523025.1 Cynoglossus semilaevis | reverse complement strand
AGCAGATATGCTGTTAACAGGCTGACCTTACCATGCGCCAAGCATGAAGTTCCTCTGGGAATCGAACCCAGCACTCTCTGCAGAGGCAGGTGCGCTAACCGCTACACTATGGAACCAACTAAATAATTGACCAAAACTCCTTTTGTGATCTACTTGTAGATTCCGATCTACTTTTTGGGCACCCCTACCTTCCAGGATGTGAAGTGAAATTTCAGTCTTTCTAACACTGGAAATGACATTTTTTTTGGTCGACTGTCACGTAGGTCAAACCACTTAATGGTCAGGAGGCAAAAAGGGGTAGATTATGGGGGAGGCTGAGAGTTAAGTG
>NW_007600622.1:0-328 GCF_000523025.1 Cynoglossus semilaevis | reverse complement strand
CCAGAGGAACTGCTATTCTTATACATACAACACATACATACATACATACAAGATATCCCCTTTCAAGCTTCAAGCAAGAAAGTGATTGCAGATACAAACGGGAGATTTATCATGGTTTCAGGTCAACTGTTTGCCAATTATCCACCATACCCGGAGATAACAATTACAATATAATAATAGGAGGCAACTTTACCTGCGTACTTAACACAGTTTTGGACAGGTCATCTAACAAACGCTAATCCCTCACCAAATCGGCCAGAGCTGTTAACGACTCTAATTCGGAGATTTAAGTTAAACAACAAAAAAAGCATTCTCCTTCTTCTCCAGT
>NW_007600621.1:0-328 GCF_000523025.1 Cynoglossus semilaevis | reverse complement strand
GAGCGTCATCAGTGTGCTTTCTCGTCTCTCTCCTGCTGCACCACACTAGGACTTACGGAGGCCGCCGGCACAGTGATGCCCACTGCTGTGAGCACGGTGTTGGTCACTGTGCTGCTCTTATAGGGCAGCCTGATGCTGTCGTCACTGCAGAAGAATCCTCTCCGGTAAGGTGGCAACGGAGACTTGTGCAAAAACACGGCAACCAGCACCACTGCATGGTTGGACACACGATGAGAGCGGATACAAACATTTCAGAAGAGAAAAGAGTAAGTAAGATCCAAAACATGATTTTTTTACATCATCATTTTTACCTAAAATATTAGGTGAG
>NW_007600620.1:0-328 GCF_000523025.1 Cynoglossus semilaevis | reverse complement strand
ACATATAATAACATATAAATACTTCAACATCAAATGTTAGGGCGGTCACATGACCATCATCAAATGTGGCTCAAGCTCTGGTTCTGACCGTTACCTCCTCTCTATTCCAGGCTCCGGTCGAGCGAAACAAATGGTCACATCTAAAGGTGGAGGACTGACTTTGCTGTAGGGAGGACGCCACCAGACCACGCCCACACTCTCCACTGTACGGTGCCAGGCCATGGCGCTGGAAAACTCCGTCTTTCCCTCCCGACCCGACTCCCTGTCTCTCCCCGTGGAGGAGAAGGGGGAAGGCCCAGATGTGGAGGTGGCCACCGAGGCCACCGCC
>NW_007600619.1:0-328 GCF_000523025.1 Cynoglossus semilaevis | reverse complement strand
AATCACATGCACTCAGACTTGTTTCAGAGTACCTGTACATAAATGACACACGCACACTGTAAACAGGTTTCAAAGTAAAAGCCCTGCTGTTTTAGTCCCTGCATTATGCAAAATTTTTGAAAGTAGGTTTTATTTTCGTAATTCCAAGGAACCTTTTGGGAGCCAGTCAGGATCGGGCCTTAAAATGCCCGGGTCTGATCTATACGGTTTAAATCCTTCTCCCCTCCTTGCTGTCTAACATTTTATACAATAAATCACAAGACCTCACCATTGACTTGGCTACTGCTCATTTGGCCTCTCTTCTAGCCTGACAGTATTCCCAATATTC
>NW_007600618.1:0-328 GCF_000523025.1 Cynoglossus semilaevis | reverse complement strand
ACCTGTGACCTGTGACCTGTGACCTGATCTTCTAGAGTAGAGTAAATATACAGATTATACAGCACATTTCATGAGCTCATTCCTCATTAGCAGTGTTGATATTTTGTTACCCATGATGCATCTGTACGGCTTTACTGCATGTCCATGTTGGTGGTAGGCTTTTGTTTCATGTTCTGTTTGTAAGATAATAGTTAAAAAGATAGAGATTAGTCATTGTTAAAGCAGCAGTGGCCAAAGATGTTTGTGGTTAAAAGGTCAACTTTAACACGCTTTTAATTTAGACTAATTCAGTAACTGAACTAGAATTAGAACTAGCAGAAAAAAAAAA
>NW_007600617.1:0-328 GCF_000523025.1 Cynoglossus semilaevis | reverse complement strand
GTTTCTATGAAGAATATGAATTACATATACTGCTACCATCTAGGCTTTAAAATCAAGATACATTTTAAGCCATCATCTATTACTAACAGTTAACTGTTAGTGTTTTGACCCTAGACACTGACTGATGTTGACGACCAAACACTTGCTAACGCAGGTAAATCCATAATGTCAGAGTAGCGTCATTGTTTGATTGGTAAGAAACATTAATGGGTATCCTTTGTGCCTTTTTAATTAAGCTCATGTTATGTTTCTTCTACGATTGTCGTTTGTCACCAATCCCTGTCACTTGCCAAAATATAACATCACATTATCCATCCATCCATCCATC
>NW_007600616.1:0-328 GCF_000523025.1 Cynoglossus semilaevis | reverse complement strand
AAAAACAAAACAAAATAGTGTCAGTGTGTCAGCTGTTGATCGCGGCCTGTCAACGTGACACAGGGCAGGAAACACTCAGGCCTCTGTTGGGAAAGTGACCCTGCTTGACCTCTGATCAATAATACATGCACCTCATCATCTGAAGAGAGGGCTTTTGACGCACCTATTGTCTTAGTGGCGTCACAGCCGTGTTAATTTTTGTGTGGACGCACGTGTAATTACTGCCCTGACGGGGGGTCAGAATCCACTCAGGGTAAAAGCAGCCGCGATGACCCAGTTAGTCCTCCAGGAAATGGAGCGACCACTAGGCTGTGGGGGTAGGGGGGGG
>NW_007600615.1:0-328 GCF_000523025.1 Cynoglossus semilaevis | reverse complement strand
CATGAAGAGTGGATCATGAAACTGTTACATGTCTGAGTTCTGCTGAAGGCCTCAGGAGATGACAGCCACTACAACATTCACTGCTCTGGGCGTTGGTATAAGAACAGACAGAGAAACGATGATGATGTTGTTGTAGCTTAAGGTTGAAGACGATCGATTTTTACCAAAACTAAAAACATGTCAGGAACAGATGATCTGCAGTGAAGCAGCTGGAGAGCGTTCAAAAATGAATGAAAATATTCAAAATATGGAGGTGGAATTAAAAATTAAACAGTTGTAATAACTTTAATACGATGATCACATCATGTAGTAAAAAATAATTATCACC
>NW_007600614.1:0-328 GCF_000523025.1 Cynoglossus semilaevis | reverse complement strand
ATTTATATTTCTGGAAAGACAATTAACAGCTGGTACTGAGTGACATTTGACATCTGAGTTCCACGACTCTACACAACATTCTCTGGTACTGTTTTAAACAGTACCAGTCAGTTATATCTTTATCTTAAAGGCAGAGGCCACAGTCTTTACATGTTCTTTATTCTTACACCTTTTGTAATCACTCCATTTTCCGACTGTGGTAATGGTTACTCAAAAAACAGAAATCAAATACTTTACCGACCAAAGCCAGGAAACTGGATATACCTGCCGATTACTTCAATCCCGTTTTGTCCTTTAAGCCACTAACCTGCCCTCCATCCACTCCCCC
>NW_007600613.1:0-328 GCF_000523025.1 Cynoglossus semilaevis | reverse complement strand
GGGTTTTTTTTTTCAACTACAGCAGTGACTATTCCTGATTGGGCATCCGAAAAGCCGGGACATGGTGACGAGTTGGGAAGCGAGGATGAACTGCTGTATGATGACATCCGCTCTCCTGGATATCGATATGGCCATCCGGGAGGAGGTGGTGGGGAGCAGCTTGCCATCAATGAGGTAGGACATAAGATCACGCATGTTTGAACATGTCATCAGTTATTGTCAGTCAGTGCTAGATAGATAGAGATTACACTATTCTCAAAATGTTAAGCTACTAGTTATCTGAACCATCTAAACCAGGGGTGTCAAACTCATCCTGGTTCAGGGGCCA
>NW_007600612.1:0-328 GCF_000523025.1 Cynoglossus semilaevis | reverse complement strand
TCCCGGTTGCAAATGTTTCCCCTTTTCTGACCCATTATCCTTAAAGAATAAATTGTGCTCCTGGTCTCAGGAGGTCCCTCGGAACTGGTGTTCTCACAGCGACCAGTAAAAACCCAGGAGACTGACGACCATTCCACAGTGATGTCATCGTCTGTTTACATGAAGACCCTCACGAACAGCAGCCGCTCGCCACTTGAGCGCGTTGTTTGATGTACTTGTCGACCCCGTTTTTATGTACCTAACGTATAATAGATGGTGTTTTGCTTCTGCGCGGAACCCCCGAAGAAACATCCGGACCCTCTACTGCTGTAATGACTGTTTTCTTCCT
>NW_007600611.1:0-328 GCF_000523025.1 Cynoglossus semilaevis | reverse complement strand
AATATCTAGCCTAACGTAGCTCCTGCTAGCAAAATATCAGTGAAGACTGCTGACATTGATGCCCTAGAAACATTTCACAGAGTCACGGTTCAATGTCTTCCCATCAACGGTGTTCCAGAAAAACAGATTAGATAAGAGTTAGCTGAAAGACTGAGCAGGTATAGTTGATAACAGAGAAAATCCTATAAAAAAGATAACGATATAGCAGAACAATCCAATGGTTAGAAAACATTTAATGTAAAATAAAATCAATACCTGAGACCACAAACTAAGCTAAAAACTGTGGGAAAATTAAGCTCAGTTTTAGCCAACCCAATCTTCAGCCATG
>NW_007600610.1:0-328 GCF_000523025.1 Cynoglossus semilaevis | reverse complement strand
GTCCTGCAGCACACCGCGGCCATCTGTGAGTGGGTCTTCACCGTGGACATCCTGGTCTTTTACGGCACCTTCACCTACGAGTTTGGAACCGTCACCAGCGAGACCCTGATGGTAGGCCTGCAGCGGAGTCACCACACCACCGGGGGCATCATGGGCCCCGGGGCCCGAGGCTCCACTCTGAGCGGGGCCACCAAGGGCCTCAAGTCCCCCGGGGGGAGCAGCACGTCCACCCACCTTAACTGTACTCCGGAGATCATAGCCATGTTGTAGCTCTGCCAGAGGTGAGGATCGGTGCAGAGGTGCATGCTGGGAAGTGGAGTGGACAGAG
>NW_007600609.1:0-328 GCF_000523025.1 Cynoglossus semilaevis | reverse complement strand
CTTTTCCTTCCATTCACTCCCTTCAGTGAAGCCTTAGTCGTTTTTCACTGGCTGTTTGGTTGAACATGAAGTAAAATTGGAAAATATAACCGACCCTCCACTCATCCATTACACGTGTCACCCACTCCCAGTGTGGACAGGGTCATATCCCGTACTAATTACAGTGGAGGTGAGAACAGGACAGGCACCAAATCGCACTAACGTTAAATTCATGGTGGAGGAGTTCTGTACAGTTCAGGGAGTTGAACCTTCATCTGTCATCGTTACGTGTGTTTGAGGAGTCGGCAGAATCAAACTCTGTGTATATACATATATATACAGATTCATG
>NW_007600608.1:0-328 GCF_000523025.1 Cynoglossus semilaevis | reverse complement strand
ACTTTGCGTATTACTTCTGACGTTCTTTACAGCTTTTGAACGCTTGACTCGGAGATTCTACTTCTACGTTTCCGTTTTTGGATTTCCCTCTTTGCAATGCGTCACTTCCGCTTGTTTTCCGCTTTCCGTCGTATTGTTTTGATGCATGGTGATAGTGAAGGGTAATAAAATCGAGTAAAATACTGTACTCGGGGGGACAAATACGCTGTGGTGTGTATTATCGTGTAAAAAAAATTTTTTACACGATAATTTTTTTCTCGGAATTCTAATCTTAAAATCTCACTTTAAATGAAGAAAATATAATATAGAATGTATATGTATATCTATA
>NW_007600607.1:0-328 GCF_000523025.1 Cynoglossus semilaevis | reverse complement strand
CCTCGACTCTGTCCAGGACTGGCCCCTCGATTCTTGGCTCCCGCTCAGAGCCAGAGTCCTGGCTCAGTTGTACCTCCAGCTCAAAATCAGATTCCAGCCAATGCAAATCAAAAGGCTGGCCTGCAGTTTCAGGTACGTTCTGTTCTTTAACACATGAACTGTAGAAAAAAGAATGGAAAGCAGAGTTTATAAAAATAATCAGCAGAATAACATACTTTATGGTAGTGGCACATGACATTGTCTGTCATACCTCAACTACACACATAAATCCTAACGGAGAAAGGGGTATAATAGAAAGTATAAGTTAAATATAATAATAACATACTCT
>NW_007600606.1:0-328 GCF_000523025.1 Cynoglossus semilaevis | reverse complement strand
ATCTTAATTTTAACGACAATGTTCACAGTAATATCATTTTCCTGTTTTGGTTTCAGGACTCTGAGACTGGTATTTTGATTTTAAATGTAATTTATCTCTTTATTTAGACCACTTTAAAGTTAAAAAAAAGTTTACTTCAGTCGTGCGTGGGGAAAGTGAGTGTAGTGTTCAGGTAGGTGAGCCTCTCTACGAGGGATAAACATTACAACGTTTCCTTATCAGCTTCTGATTGCCCAACAGATGTAGCTAAATCTGCAGTGACGTGTCAATTGAAGCTTTTGTGTACGTACCATTTCATGTGAAAGGGTTTTTATTTCTCTAAAAAAAA
>NW_007600605.1:0-328 GCF_000523025.1 Cynoglossus semilaevis | reverse complement strand
CCCACCCCCGCATCACTCCACGCTCCTTCCTCCAGGTCTGGACAGTACAGAGAAGACACTGCAGATACCGACGTGCACGCGCTTCTCCAGTTACCATGACAACCAGACCATAATAACACAACAGCTGAGCTTCTCTGACACCGAGGCTACAACCGTCAACAACAAAGAACCGGGTCTGAATTCTTACCAAGTAAAACTGACCGAGAAATATTCATAAATGTTGGAAATACTGCAGTGTAGAAAGTTTTAAATATCGCAGTAATATTGCAGTAATATGTACTAAGGACGGCTGGTTAAGATAAGATGAAGATTAAACAGAATCTGTATA
>NW_007600604.1:0-328 GCF_000523025.1 Cynoglossus semilaevis | reverse complement strand
GTGTGTGTGTGTGTGCAGTACTTCCTCCGCCGGTGAAACTCTGCTACAAAAATATCTACATTTATTTACAAATTGAATTATCACATTTCTTAATTTTGATATATTTATTTTACCGTGATTTATTTATCACAAACGGTTCAATCTGTTTTTTTTCTGGAGGCCAGTGCAGGTTACTGTAGTGTCACTTTACCAACAGCAGGTGGCGCAGTGAACAAACCGTGAATGCACGTTTGGCTTTTTGGTCTTGAAGAGTTATTTTTATTTTATTATAAATGTTTTTAAATTATTTTGAATTTCAGTATTTTAATTAATTTAATTTATTCAATTT
>NW_007600603.1:0-328 GCF_000523025.1 Cynoglossus semilaevis | reverse complement strand
TTTTTTTTTTTTTTTTCCAAAAATAAAGAGAGGGAGGCCCACCTTCCATCACATTAGCCCGCTAAAACCACTGTCCCAGTGTCTGGAGGCTCCTCCACCAGGGGAGTATCTGGTGTCAGGTCTTCTCCTCCACAAGGTGATGCATGATGGAGCTTCAATCTCAGGGCTGTGGTTTCACGGTCTCCTCACAAAAGCTCTCTGAACCACATCAGGGCTATTTTAATCTTAGCTTCTTCTGAGAAACTCCCGCGTGAATCCTGAACCAATGAATGGACTTCACAAGGAGACGTTTAGTCAAACAAAACTAAACTAAAATTATCTGTTGACT
>NW_007600602.1:0-328 GCF_000523025.1 Cynoglossus semilaevis | reverse complement strand
CTGATGTTTTTAAAGTTAAAAATTCACAGATTTTATTCCGCATGTTCCTCTACTAAAAAGTGTTCAATATAGTCGATTAACCGTCGGTTAAATATAGAATAACAACTGAGTAAACGGAATAAATTAAATGTTTATTAAAAGTCTCGACGTCTTTAATATTTAACATTAAACCTTTTTTTTATTTACTTGAAATATTAATGTAGTCTATTATTCATGACAAACAGTTGTGACGTCAATTTATCTTCACTGTCGTCATCGTTTCTTCCTGTGTTCGTTTTTTTTGCAACATCATAAATATTTCAGCACAAACGTTATTATTATTATTATT
>NW_007600601.1:0-328 GCF_000523025.1 Cynoglossus semilaevis | reverse complement strand
TCTCCCTCTGTCTCCCCCCTGGTCCTCCACCTCAGTCTGAGGTAAATACTGTATATGACCAGAGGATGGGGGAGAGCGGGGGGAGAGCGGCGTCACAAAGCAGCCTCCTGTTCATGAGCTGAAAACAGAACAAAGCCTGACCTTATGTCCAGACCTGGTCGACCCCCCCTTACACCCCCTTCTCTCCCCTCTCAGTCTCCCCCAGTTTTTTGAATAACGTGTCTTCATGCCTCTCATTTCCTCTGCAGGGTCCAGTGGGGGCGTCAGGAGCTAAAGGAGACATGGTAACTATTCATTTTATTATTTTATTGATCAACTCTCCTCTGTC
>NW_007600600.1:0-328 GCF_000523025.1 Cynoglossus semilaevis | reverse complement strand
CCTCCTCCTCCTCCTCTTCCTCCTGCATCTCTCTGCCTTGACATTAGCTGCAGAACACGCTTCATTCTTGGAGACATTTGTGATTTTTTTAAGTGCATTTCCTTAAAAGCCTTTTCAACATCAGAGAAAAAAGCTTCACTGAGTAGAATTCACTCCAGCAGGTGAAGCCCGGCTGCTCCGAGGGGAACCAGGAGCCACGGTCCTTGGCTCTCTTTCATGGTTCTGAATTGAGATTTCCGGTTGAAAGCAGAAATGGGAAATAATGCATTCCCGCTGTACTGCATGTATGTGTTGACCTCCGCAGAGTACACAGAGAGTACACAGAGAG
>NW_007600599.1:0-328 GCF_000523025.1 Cynoglossus semilaevis | reverse complement strand
AAAAAAAAAACAGACCTTACTAGCATTAAAGTTAGCCACCCTTTAAAGTGTATACTGTAGCCCTTTATGGAACGGTTTTAAAACCTGAGCTGTGCAATTTATAACAAATAAAAATTATCCAGCTTTTAAAAATTCACTCACCTGTCTGCGCAGGTCCCTGGTCTTTTTGGTCATTTTATCGATGGCTGAGTTCAGTGGGTCACCTTTCTCTTTTCTGCCAGTCTGTGAGGGAAACAAAATATGACATAAAAATTAACAAAAAGATCAGTCCAAACAAACTGATCGCATCAAAACAAGTATTCTAAAGCTGAGAATGTCACACGGTGAT
>NW_007600598.1:0-328 GCF_000523025.1 Cynoglossus semilaevis | reverse complement strand
TCTCTCTCTCTCTCTGTTCTTTTCTGTTTTTTTCTTCTTTCAAAAACCTGATCCTGTTTGTGAAATTTGTCAAACGTGAACCCTGTAATTCAGCCTGACACAGAACATGACACGTTCACCGGCAGCTTGTGATTTTAATTTCTGCCCCACGCACAGAGCGGTTGCCATAACAATGCACCGTGTGCAAATGTTTTCGTTTGGTCTCGTTATCGAGATAAGGAAACGCCGGTCGTTAACCTCACGATGATAATAATCACAGACCATCTGTAAGAAACGGACGCAGCACATAGTGATGTCGTGAAGTCAAACATTTGTAAAAAAAAAAAAA
>NW_007600597.1:0-328 GCF_000523025.1 Cynoglossus semilaevis | reverse complement strand
TAAATGGACAAGTGTCTCAGGCAGTGGTTCCCAAAGTGGGGGGCACCCCCTCCAGGAGGTACAGAGCTTTGTCCAGTGAATGTCATTTTCAATATTTTCTCTTCTTGTGCCAAATGAGGCAGATTGCTTTGTGGTTATATTTCTTTTTAACTTATAACTGCAGTTTTCTATTCATTACTGTGTTTGGATATGTTTGTCAACAGCTCTGAACTAGGGATGTGTAAGGGCTGTTACTGTCAACTTTCTCTCGTGTCACCACTACATCATCTATTTATTCAAACTAATACCCTTGCACTGTGGAAATTATGCAAAAGGAGTTTCTAGATCG
>NW_007600596.1:0-328 GCF_000523025.1 Cynoglossus semilaevis | reverse complement strand
ATATTTAAATAGTTGTTGAATGGTGTGGGAGAATTATCTTTTTGTAACATCCATAAGACAAACGAGGTTACCTAACCTAACTACGACACCAATATCAAAATAAGAAATTACTTTTTTTGTTTTCTGTGGCGGATGAGAAACTGGAAATGAAGAAACAGTTTTATTTATTAAAACGTAATAAAGACATGATCGTAGACAGTGTTGCGATCTTACTTCACTTCATGTGAAAAACCTCACAACATACTGTATCTCAACACATCACTTGCTAACAGCAGCTCAGGTGGGTTTCACCGCAGCCACATGTGCAGCAGTGGTCACATGATTCACT
>NW_007600595.1:0-328 GCF_000523025.1 Cynoglossus semilaevis | reverse complement strand
CATTTAGTCAGTTTACAAAGAGAAATAACATAAGCATCACCTATTGATCATTGAAGAGCTTTTGCGCTGTGAGACATAAAAAATTGGTCCAAATTTGTATTTGTTTTCGGTGAGATCGATACAAACGTCAGAGAAACATACACATAAGAAATGGATGTAGATTTCAATTCAATACAGTTATGTCCACTACGCTGTGTTAAAATCCAGCTACAAGTACAAATATATTTTCACAAAAATAACTCCCTGTACACAGCTGATATTATGTTCCGTTAACATTTTAAGATGCTGCTTAATAGATGGTTTTCCGATGACGTCAAGCTACTACCCA
>NW_007600594.1:0-328 GCF_000523025.1 Cynoglossus semilaevis | reverse complement strand
TTTTTTTTTGTCAAAGAATATTTGATGTTTTAAACTAGGTGACTATATTGCCTAATTTATTGGCGTAGTACGTCTGAGTAACCGGTGGCGCCTCCTCCTCTCAGCCTCTGTTTGTTTCAGTAAACTGTCCTGTAAAGAGGGTCACAGCGGCCCGACCCACGAGTCCATGCAGGCCGTTTTTGACATGCAACCATTCAGACCGGCAGTGAACCTCAGTAATCCCACCATCACCAACATCTCCTTCACCCTGTATGCTGTCCTGGGAGTGGTGAGGACATCACAGCTGTCAGAAAACTCTAACTCTAGATGTATATTTAGATTGATTGAT
>NW_007600593.1:0-328 GCF_000523025.1 Cynoglossus semilaevis | reverse complement strand
CTACAGCGGCAGCTAAGGTAAGACTGTCACCTTTTTTGTTTATTATTAAATGATTAAGTCCAAGTCGACTGAACTGTTTTTGGTTCTTGGACACGTTTTAGTTGTAAACTAAACTTACGCAAACTGAATAAATGTGCTTATTTGGAATGTTTTATCATTTTTAATAATGTTTTTATAATGTTTTGTTTGTGGACTTAAAATTATTGTCATCAGTTTCACATATTATTTTTGATTATATTAGAAATAGATGGTTTGATTCTTCTCCAAAAAAATAAAAATCAAAAAATAAATGTAACTCCTTTACAGTAGAAACCAAAAATTCAATTAT
>NW_007600592.1:0-328 GCF_000523025.1 Cynoglossus semilaevis | reverse complement strand
TCATCACCGGGGTCAGTGAGCCGTTCAGACTCTGGGCCGCTGCTCCACCGTACGGCCCGGAGTTTCACTGCTTTTTCATTATCTCCAGCCCTGCTCTCTTATATCACCCATTCACTCACAGCCTCTCTCTCTCTCTCTCTCTCTCTCTGTCCCCTCGGCCCGCGGTGGAGCGGTGGAGCAGTGGAGTCTCTAATAACCCTCTAACAGGATTTACTCAGGGGCTCTGTTTTTTTTTTTTTGCCTCCATCTTGGAATGAGGTCACTGGGATTTGAATGGTGCAGGTGGTGGGTAGTAAATTATAAACACTTCCCTCTGAGCTACTCTGTG
>NW_007600591.1:0-328 GCF_000523025.1 Cynoglossus semilaevis | reverse complement strand
ATAAATGTATTATATCTCTATGTATAGGTACTACAACTACATGTGTAGATAAATAATTTAATAAAAAAATTAAAAACACAAAATACACACTATGCACACATGATTTCTTCAAAAATAAACAAACGATTGATTTTTAATTTTTTTTTTTGTTTGTTTTTGAATTTCTACAACACAAAAATGTACTTCACTGTCATTGTGACATTCATCTGTTACCTTCGGTTATTTCTTATTCCAAAAAACTGTTTTGGAGACTGACTGAAATCGAACTGTAAATACGGGAGAACTATCAAAGACCGAACCAAGTAGTTCAGTAAATAATGCAAAAGAA
>NW_007600590.1:0-329 GCF_000523025.1 Cynoglossus semilaevis | reverse complement strand
ATCATAGCAGTCTAGTTATTAAGGTTATCTCGAATTTCAACAAAAATTTCACATTAAAGATTTGTTTCATTCATTTGTCTGATTGGATTTCTGTTCATTCAAGGCCAGTACGATAAAGCGCTGAAATACTTCAAGTAATTCAGTAATGTTTCAGGTGGCACAAAACAAGTTGTTATTTTAACATTAGCTATCAATATTGGCTCAGACGTTTCACAATCGTTGCATCTCTACGTTAGACTTAATTATACACGTAGACACGTATCCACAGGTATATTTTTGCTCTGTTTCGGTTTTAAAGTCGCAATTGGTTTTAACAGGATTAAACTACA
>NW_007600589.1:0-329 GCF_000523025.1 Cynoglossus semilaevis | reverse complement strand
GTGTGTGTGTGTGTGTGTGCCCACGCCTGCATTAGCAGCCTAGTAAAACAAAGACACGGGGAGACAGAGATAATGTATCGACCTGCGTCCGGTGCTGCGGTCTCCAACCAGACGCTGGGGAGTCCACGCTCGTGTGGAAGGAAAAAGATTACAAGTCCCTGTCGTCATCATCCATCAATATTAAGCTCCGTTTCCCACGTTGGTTTCTCCTACTGTTATTGAATGTGGTCTGAGTGCTGTCAGTTGTCAGCGGTGAGAGACGGAGGGTTTGAACGCCGAGGAAACGATCGCAGCTTTAACAAAGAGACGTTTCCTCTCTCGTCGTGTAC
>NW_007600588.1:0-329 GCF_000523025.1 Cynoglossus semilaevis | reverse complement strand
GGTCAGGATTTACAGTGTGCTCTGACTGCAGACACACTCCACGGTTTATTGGAGGTCAAGGTTCACCTAACCACTGATCTAAGACCACCAGTGACGCTTAATGAACATAAAACTGAGACAGAAGTCACACGGTGATTCAGAGATCCTGGCACGGCTTCACCGACACAAACCAAGTGTCTGTGTCTGGTCTCAGGACCTGGACCACACGGAGGCAGCAGTTTTCAACACAAGGCTGCGTTGGCGATGATCTGACGACACGATACGGATCGAGATGCAGGGGCAACGATGCGATATATTGTGATACTATAGTCATCAATGATATATTGAGG
>NW_007600587.1:0-329 GCF_000523025.1 Cynoglossus semilaevis | reverse complement strand
GAAAAGTATCGACACTCGTCAATGGCAAACAATGTTACAGGGTTACGCTAACTGCTTGTTGTTCTAATGATAGTTGCGTGAGAACCGGGATGCTGTCGGGTGAGTTGCTGGGGGTCTCATGCGGTGTTTTGTGCGTTTGGTGTCTCATGCGCTCTGGTGAGCAGCGTTAGTAATGACGAGAAGTCGCACTACTCACCTTGGTGCGCGTTTGTGAATTGAAGCGTCGTTTGTGAGACGAAGCAAAACTTGCTCGAAAATAGTGTTCGTAGTAGGGACGATAATAGGGACGAGGTATCACTGTATGTATATATGCATGTGTGTGTATATAT
>NW_007600586.1:0-329 GCF_000523025.1 Cynoglossus semilaevis | reverse complement strand
TCAACCACATGTACTGTATGTACTTCTATAAAGTATTTACCCCACCTGCCCTCACTGCCTCCCCCGTCTCCCGAACGTCTCTCTCCAGAGGGTGTGGGTCTCCTGCGGGGACTTGATCAGGACCGGGATCAGGATCGCGATCGTGGTTGTCCTCCTCCACCTCTCGGCTGCTCTCTTCACCCTGCTGCCGAGAAACTACCCCCCCGGCACCCTCACCTCCTCGGGGTATCAGCAGACAACACAGGGCCAGCAGAGTTGCACACCGAGCCACCGTGCTGCCCCTCATCCTGGCTGCAAATAAACTAAATCCCCCCCCCAAAAAAAAAAAA
>NW_007600585.1:0-329 GCF_000523025.1 Cynoglossus semilaevis | reverse complement strand
GACTGTGATCTTACCACTGGATGGCGGTGTCATTAAAACTGGACCTAAAAATAAAAAAAATAAAATCTCTCTTTAGATCAAAGGAACATCATTTGTCCTCAACAATCTCCTCAGTCTGTAATCAGTAATCTACTCTAATATAAACTACTGTAAACGGACCACTGGTGGACCTTGGACTCCCTCTTGTGGTACAAACAGTGAGGTGCAGGTGTGTATAAATGAAGGGCTTAAAAAAAGTGATGGGTCTAAAGTGATACTCCCAGAATATTAACATAACAAGAGTCGGAGCCACTGAGCCAGGCAGCAGTGTGTGAAGGTGTGTGTGGTTC
>NW_007600584.1:0-329 GCF_000523025.1 Cynoglossus semilaevis | reverse complement strand
AAAAAACTCCAAGAAAAGGAATGCTTTCAGTGGTTTAATTTTTTTTTTTAAACAGATTTTGAATCAATGTCTTCAACCAGCTCCGGACTATGAGTTGGTGATGTCCTTCTCCTAAGGTAAATTTTTGAAAGACATTCACAATGGCTTCATTATTCTTTGCTGGATGTGCTTTGTGTTGACCAAATGTCTTGAGAATAAATTGAGAATCCTAACCCTGAGAATTCACCAAGTGGGTCTGAACATAACAAGAAGCTTTAATGTCCTCGTGAGATAGAGAAATTTTTGAAAAATAATAGTGCAGTAAATGTGGTCTCACAAAACAGTCAGAG
>NW_007600583.1:0-329 GCF_000523025.1 Cynoglossus semilaevis | reverse complement strand
AAAAAAAAAAAAGAAATCTCTTGATATAACAGTTCTCACTGCTTGCAGTAACGCCACCCTTCATCCCAGCCCTGTTGGTGTCATGCCATACTGAGGTCATGTTACCATTTTACTTTGTGCAGTGAATGTGATCTGCTGAGAGTTCAGCCACAGCTCCTCTTTCACCTGACAGGCTCTGCTCTTCATATTCTGCTCAGGCCTGCAAAGGCCAGCGGTCACCTTAATGATTGTGTTCAAAAACAGTGACCTGTCGCTGAGAAAGGAGAACATAAACCATGTGTGTCCAAAGTCAGGCTCCAGGACCAACACAGTTCATCCTGTTATTTTTT
>NW_007600582.1:0-329 GCF_000523025.1 Cynoglossus semilaevis | reverse complement strand
GATATTAACATAATAAATAGTGTTTCGTCATCAATACAGCAGTTCAACACCTTCAGATACAGCGTTAACATCCTCATTTATATAGAAGAAATTTATATGGAAGGATTTATGAACCTCATGAATCTCAAACTACGAATAACAAATAAAAATGATTCACTGATCTTGTAAAAACGACAGAGATGAGAACAGAAACAAAGTTTTCACACCACTGGCACATTATTGTTTAAAAGAGCGACCCCGGACCATGGTCCGTTAGTGCTATGCTAGCCATGCCAGACTGGTATTGGTCCTAGGGCCAGGTCTTTGGGGACCCCTAATTTAACTAACTT
>NW_007600581.1:0-329 GCF_000523025.1 Cynoglossus semilaevis | reverse complement strand
AGTCCATTTTGGAACTTGTTAGTGTCTGATATATGAAGTGTGTTCTGAAGATGTGGCCCATATTTATATGACAAATCTGGGCTCCATACTGGCCACACAGCCAAACAGTAACACTTCACCAGTAGTGGCTCTTGTCTCATTTGCATATTCTCCATGGTGTAGCTCTGGGGTTGACAGCATCTCAGTGTTTGAATCTTAAACTGACAGGCACCAGCAGACGGCACCATCTGCTGGCAGTGGTGTTAATTAGGCGCTTTAATAAAGCCACATTATACAATTCAATTAAATTGAACTTTATATGAGCAATTACTGGTTCATTATGGGATGGC
>NW_007600580.1:0-329 GCF_000523025.1 Cynoglossus semilaevis | reverse complement strand
AGAAATGAAATAAAATTCAATTTAGTCAGAATAAGCATGAGGAAATGTAGAGTTAAAAATATTTATTTAAGGATTTTTATCATAAATAAATAATTAAATACATTTTAGTACAGAGGATAAAAGTGAAAATTTTATTAGAACCTGTTTCATTTTTTACAACTACTAAAAGCTTTAATAAAATAAAAAAAAAAGCCCAGAAACTAACCAACCCTCCAAAAAGCTTATTAGGAACCTGATAAAATGTTTCTACATTTTTGACCCGTTCGTATCTGAAGGGCTAATTGTTTGTGCAAAAATGCTGCGTCTGTTCTGCTCTGGAAGCTAACAGC
>NW_007600579.1:0-329 GCF_000523025.1 Cynoglossus semilaevis | reverse complement strand
CGTCCATCCTCCCTCCTCCAGTTACTCTGAGCTTGCTGCCCAATATAGCTAATTACTATCATTCTTTAAATAACAATAGGCGCCGACCGAGGGAAGAATTAATAACTGGCTTCTTAGAGTAACAGCCGCGGTGGGAACAGAGGCTCATGACGTGTGGGGGAGCGCTGATCTGAACGTGTCAGAAACAAAGGCAGAGGAGAGAAAATTAGTACTTTTAACAAAGAAGAGGAGGACGTGAAGTGGAGCTGCTCAACAGGTCCACCGACGGCAGAGCCACAAACATTTTCATCAGACATGAATTGGCCGTGTGAGTGTTAACAATTCTCCTT
>NW_007600578.1:0-329 GCF_000523025.1 Cynoglossus semilaevis | reverse complement strand
GAGAGAGAGAGAGAGACTGAGGGAGAAAGAATACATTCAGTTCTTCTTCTTTACTGATTAAAAAAAATCATTTTTCAGTAAATTTCTTTCTGGATTTATTAGATGAGGTACAGTAGGAGTTAATTCTTTCAGGAGTAAGACCGTATAATTAGAACTATATTCACCAGTAAGACCACAGCTCATTCTTCCATAGCAAAGATTGGAATTCAAATGTTAAGTGGGATTTAGTCCATAAAAAATTTCATTATAATGTTCATTATTTTATTATTTTCACCACAGGGGGTCCTCGTTTTACTACGTCTTACATAAATTTATAAAGAAAGTCTGGT
>NW_007600577.1:0-329 GCF_000523025.1 Cynoglossus semilaevis | reverse complement strand
AAAAAATCAAGGGGAGCATTGCCTCCGCCTTAAACATCATAATACCACTCCGTGACTCTCGGTTTGCAGGAGAGAAGCACATCCTGTAGGTAAAGGCAATTAGGTTTTGCTGACCTCTGGGAGAGTACAGCATCGATCCTTGTGTTAAATGTGTCCACTTCCACTAAGACCTGGAGGCTGTGATTAGGTAGAATGAGAAGGGGCAGAAGTGAAGGTCTTTTTAAGTCTTTGATGAGCACTGTTGGCTAGAGGAGTCCATTGATATCTGGAATTGATAGAGATGAGATCATGCTGGCATGTGACCACAGAACAAATGGACTTTTCTATAG
>NW_007600576.1:0-329 GCF_000523025.1 Cynoglossus semilaevis | reverse complement strand
CTCTCTTCAGCTTCTTTCCCCTGAGCCAGAAACATGTCAGATCTCCAGTGCTGCTTCTGTGGGGTGAGCACGACACTTTTTTGGAGCAGGAAATGGCCGAGACGTGTCGCATCTACATCAGGAACCACTTTCGTCTCAACATCATCACTGGCGCTAGTCACTGGCTGCAGCAGGACCAGCCTGAGATTGTAAACACCCTCATGTGGACTTTTCTCAAGGAGTGACATGGATGCAAAAGCTCCAGGACCTAACTGACACAGCAGCTTCCTCTCCCTTCTGATCCGTCTTAACCATCTCTGACAGGTGATGCTGAGCTGTGGTGTTTTTTT
>NW_007600575.1:0-329 GCF_000523025.1 Cynoglossus semilaevis | reverse complement strand
TAGCCATGACCATATTATTATATTTTTAGTATATGTTATACAGAGTACAAATCTAAAGTTCACCATGGAGAATGACTACTTTCTCAGTTGTGTTGGGTTCCCCAGACCGTTGGTTTGGGTTTTGTACTTTGCTTTTCAATAATATGTTTATGAATTAGCCTCCACAAAGTCCTAAAGATGACACTGGCAGGCCAAAAAGTCAATGACATCATTCAAAGAAACTGAAGGTACAATCACCAGCACGTGAGACAAAAATAAAAAAATAATTACCGCATATAGCATAAATATGTAATTAAGTAAATTAATGAAAAGAAGTAAAAAAAAAAAAA
>NW_007600574.1:0-329 GCF_000523025.1 Cynoglossus semilaevis | reverse complement strand
TTAAATAAATTTACCTCAAAATGTATCAAGAACCGAGTTAACTGAGTGAAAGGACCGGAACAACTTACCTGGTCAAACAGCAAAGACAACAGTTAATGATACCAGTTGGTAATAATTTACCTCAGATACAAGAACATTTTCCTCGTCCTTGTACTTTGGAGTACAATGTTCAGCCCACACAGTCAAAAAATACTGCTTTTATTTTTAGTATTTAACAGAAGCTGCCTCAGCCGGAGACATTTGTTCTCTAGTTTTTTATTATTTATATATTTATTTGATTCGTTTTTTATTCTCAGTTTAAAGGGTGTGTGTTGACAAGAATCTGGCGA
>NW_007600573.1:0-329 GCF_000523025.1 Cynoglossus semilaevis | reverse complement strand
ATGTAAAGTACAGTGAGTACTGAGGCCACTGTCAACTGACACCAATATGTTATTATAATATTTTTAATTATGTTATTTAATTTACATTACTATATGTTTGTAGACATTTACATTTTTAATTCAAAATAGATTTTAAAAAATCTGTGTAATTAACTGTAGTTTCTAGTTGAACAATTAAAACTTTTAATGTGATTAATCACAGGGTAGCTCTGGGTTAATAATGATTAATCACGATCAATTGTGACTAATTATAATTAATCATGATTAAACTTTCCTAAATTTGATTAAAAACTGTTCTTTTTAAAATAACAGCAGGTAGAGGTCAGTGT
>NW_007600572.1:0-329 GCF_000523025.1 Cynoglossus semilaevis | reverse complement strand
TTGAAGCTCTGCAGAAAGACAGAGTTTGTAGGAAACAGGCAAGAAACTGACCTCTGTCAAATGTACCGTCATCAGGTGGTGATCTTACACTGACATGCTGGTCTTTTTTTATATATATATTTACAGATACATCAAAGTCTTTCCCAGCAAAAGTGATGAGATCAACCCTTGCTCAGAAATGAAGACGACGTTGGGGTCTGCTCAGAGCAATCCTCAGTCGGCAAACACAACCGTCTGTGCCCCGCAGTGCAGCCCTGAAACTGGTGAGAATAACATTTGGGAACTTTTCAGTTTTTTTCAGATGCATGATGGTTTTATAAGTCAGTGTA
>NW_007600571.1:0-329 GCF_000523025.1 Cynoglossus semilaevis | reverse complement strand
ATATATATATATATATATTCCTCCACAGTGTTTTAGTTCAGAGTGGATTATTTATTACTGCAGGGCATGTTTGCATAGAGTTCATTAGAACAGGAGGAGTCATAAATCATCCCATTGTTCCCTTCATCTCTCTCAGCTCCTCTCTGTATTTACTGCACTCGTACAGTGTTCCTAATACATTTTTAAACATGTATTAAGTGAACACACTGTACTGACTAGTTTGTCTCTTTATGTACACAGGAAAACGCTGTAAGACTGCAGTCTACTAACAATGTTTTTTTTATAGTATTTTTGGATGTTTTGGTGAAATTGTAAAAAAAAAAAAAAAA
>NW_007600570.1:0-329 GCF_000523025.1 Cynoglossus semilaevis | reverse complement strand
TTTCACGTCACTGCAGATTTTTTTTTTCAGTTCGGGTTTAGCATCAAGAAAACAAAACAAAAAAAAAAGGGAGAGGATGAACTCTCCCATTGTGGCACTTCCTGTGCTGCGCGCCGCTTCGTCCGTTGACACACAGTGTGGTCAGGAGACAGAGGATGGGAGCAGGGGTGGTCCGAGGTGCCAAGGAGGGCGAGGGGAAACACCTTGTGACCCCCTTGATCCTGACCGGGGCTACTGGAGCTCCTGCCACCGCTCGGAGCGTTGTTGTCCACAGCTACGGTCCAGAGCGAGGACTGGACCATTTGACTGGACCGCAGGGTGTGACTCAG
>NW_007600569.1:0-329 GCF_000523025.1 Cynoglossus semilaevis | reverse complement strand
AAAAAAAAACAAGGTCAGCTCCACCAGCTTCTGTTCTACTTGTCCATGGATGAGTTTGTTTTCACTTTCGGAAAGAATTCCGGTCCAGGTTTCCTCTAACTTCTGCAGTGTTTGGCCTTGGATTCTTCGAGGGTCCTACTTCTCTCTGCCCACAGCTGTGAGTGATTTATCACCACCAAAAAACTTTCTCACCCACTATTTGAATTTTTTTTCCTCTGGTTTTTAATCTTCTTGCGACAAAAAGAACATTGCCTTCAGTCCTTTCCAACTACACCTGCACTCCAGTTCAGTGCCACCTTAAAACTACACCATAAAAACACCATGTTTTT
>NW_007600568.1:0-329 GCF_000523025.1 Cynoglossus semilaevis | reverse complement strand
ATCTGGCCCAGGACTAGATGTAAATAATTACTTGCAGTATTGCATTTTAATGTATTTTTAATTGTTTTTTTTATAACTGCTAAATTACTGAAATTTGTTATATACAAATTAGAAAAAAGTTGGGTTGTACTACTTTTTCTAAATTATCTTGGGGATTTTGGTATTAAACATTGATCACTGATGTGATTTCCAATTAAATGGTGGTGGCAGCAGTGGTCCTCCATCGCCTTATCTGTGTTCAAAAACCCCTGTGCTAGAGCCTGAAAATATTTGTTGAATCTTTTAATAATGATCAGCCATTGATTGACAGAGGTCTAAAAATCTTAGGG
>NW_007600567.1:0-329 GCF_000523025.1 Cynoglossus semilaevis | reverse complement strand
GTCAGTGGGACCTGACACCTGAGCGCCACTGTTAGCATCTTGGAGTTGGAGTTGGTGTCTCAAGACCCCCCTTTTTTTGTTGAGTAAGGGTTTCACTAGTTTGACAGAAACGGTTTCTTTCACTACATTTACAAAGTTAGCCAAATCATTTTTAACCGAGGAGCTCTTTTGTGTTGTTGCATGTTGTTCAGTGGTTGTTTGGCCCCATCACATGTTATGTTAAAAAAAGGTTGCTTTGTTTCTGTGTTGATATTTTGTCATTGGAATGACACATCTTTATGTTTGGGGGCAGGGGATGATGCTTGGTGAACTGTCCGTCTGACATTGTG
>NW_007600566.1:0-329 GCF_000523025.1 Cynoglossus semilaevis | reverse complement strand
TGGTACCTGATCATAACTGTGCAGTGTTTCAAAGTCCTTCTTGTCGATGAGCTCCTTCACACTGCTGACGTCCAGGTCAGTGATTCTGTAGTTCAGGTCTCCGATCCATAAGACCGCACTTTGAAGGAAAACGTTGAGAAGACGCAGACAGAAAAATATAAATGAAAAAATGTAAAACAGTAACAGCGTGCGTGGCTTTTAGAGATGCAACAATCGGCCAGTGATCGGCCATGACATTAGCTTGGAAGTGCTTTACGGTGGGCCGAAAAATGTGGCTTTTTAAAAAGCATTCTTTATCTCAAGCGTCAAACTCAAGGCCCGCAGGCCGA
>NW_007600565.1:0-329 GCF_000523025.1 Cynoglossus semilaevis | reverse complement strand
TTGTCTTGTCTAAGCTAAGTCTTCAGTCTGACACTTTTATACAGAAGAGGTCACACACAGCTGAGCTCTGTATGTACACAGAGCTACTATGGTAGAAGGTTTGGAGGTTACTTTATCAACTGTCCTAAGTAGGACACCAAAAGCAAAATTGAAAGCGATGCTTTATTCCGATGAAAAAGCAAGTACAAAATGACCTACGACTCCTTCCAAGCTACGCTACAGAAAACTCCAAGGCTGAAGTAACAACAGAACAGAAGAGAGTGAATGGAGGTGGCAGGTGTAAGTTGCAGAAGAAGTCAATAAGACAAAGGTGAAAAGGGTTAGCTAAT
>NW_007600564.1:0-329 GCF_000523025.1 Cynoglossus semilaevis | reverse complement strand
CAGCGAGTCCAGACCTGGACCTGAACCCAAGACCGTCTTTCCTCATGTTTGAACTCAGTCTCTGTCCCTCAGACATGAGCTGTGACGGGACATGACTTTGGTAGAAAACGTTAAAATATTTTGTATTTATTTAGTCTTTACCAAAATAGTGATAGGTTTAAAAAAAACATATATAAATATACACAAAAGGCACATCTATATTTAGCTGTTTTTATATTGTAATATACTTATTATTAAAAGTGTTTAAAAGGTTTGTGCAACATATTTGACTAGTGATTAACTTTTAGTAAGTTCTTAATCCTTCAGCTCATGTCTAATATTTTCCTCCT
>NW_007600563.1:0-329 GCF_000523025.1 Cynoglossus semilaevis | reverse complement strand
TATATATATATATGCAGTAGAACATTATATTCATGTGTTACTGCACTGGTGGTAAATCAGCTGTGTGTGCAGTTTGAATTTGAAGCACCACAGGGCCATTTCCTGCAGCATCTTCTCCCTCAACACTTCACTCAACCACACTTTCTTCTACTCCCCCAGCCCACCCTCACATACACCCTGCACCCCCCCGACCCCCAGCCCCCCTTTATTTATCTGTTTTACATGCATGCAAATCACTTTGTTTAATTACAGACAAAGAATTAGCACACACACATTTGTGTGTATGTGTGTGTGTGGTGGGGAGATCTGCCCCCCCCCCCCCCCCCCCC
>NW_007600562.1:0-329 GCF_000523025.1 Cynoglossus semilaevis | reverse complement strand
TAACACAGCGTGGCTCTGTGGCGTGATCGTCAGAGTGCAGTTGTCTCTCCTCCTGTACCACTGGTTAGCTTTTCCTTCTAGCTTTTCTTTGTGTGAGCTGGTGTACGTTAGTGTCCACCTCCGCCTCGGAGGGTTGGACTACGCTGAGGAACGTGAGTCTCGCTCAAACGTGTTGAACCTGACATGCTGCACATGTAGGACCCGGTGGAGGACAGTGGGCTGGACGGACACCTTTATGTCAAACGTTTCTTTCCTCAGTCCTGGATCAATAGATCTGTTGTATATATTCTGGAAGTCTACATTCAGTAAACCATATGTGTCAAACTCAA
>NW_007600561.1:0-329 GCF_000523025.1 Cynoglossus semilaevis | reverse complement strand
GGCCTTAGTTTGCCCATGTCTGCCCTAAAGAGAGTCTTTAGAACATTTTTTAGTTTCTTTTGGATCGCAAAAGGTTTACTCCAAAAGTATTATCAATGTAACTTGAAGTGGATCAATCAGTCAAAAGAGTTCTTCCCAGTAGTTTAAAGACTTAGTCTTGGATCAGTATAAGAAAGTTTGATATAGATTCTTGGCGCATTCTTTCAAAAAACCTGTGCGAGACATACCTGGTATCTACTAGGGTTGGCTCGATCCTGCACCCAGCATCGGTATCTGTCCGATATTGGTCAAAGTCTCAGGATCGAACAAGGCCAAACGCTCAATTTAAC
>NW_007600560.1:0-329 GCF_000523025.1 Cynoglossus semilaevis | reverse complement strand
CAAGTTAACCTGTGAGTGTGCGGTGCATCGTTTTCATCTCTTTGGACACTCAATGAACGGCGGGTGGCTTGTCCAGAAAAGACAAATGTGGTCGAAAGGTAAGAATTAAACTTTGAAGATGAATTTCTGTTAGTTTCTATTAATCACGTAATTTCATAAGTTCAATTGTACAGTCTGCTTTTCGTTCGGGTTAAATGCCATTTCTTCGAGTTGACTGTACTGTGATACCACGACATTGTAGCTTTTTTATGTTTATGTTCTGTTTTTGTGTAATGTCGTTAATTATCTATTTTATTTCTATTCATACATCTACAAATCCCTTTGCATTA
>NW_007600559.1:0-329 GCF_000523025.1 Cynoglossus semilaevis | reverse complement strand
TTTTTTTTTTCACGTTTGTTTTTATACAGTTAAGATCTGCAATTTTCTGTACCAGGATGTAGCAGTTTGAATAAAAACGTGCGGAGCTTCCACCGACAGGAAGTGGACAGTCTCACCTGTCTCTGATAGGTCCCTGAGAGATGAGCTGAGCGCCGTGCGTTTGAGACCTTCACCAACCGAGCAGTTGTCGTCAAAACTGGTCCTTCCCAGGGTGCCGTTCACGACATCACCTTTGACACCCACGCCGCCTCCGACCACGCCTCCGGTCAACAAACTGGGCCGCATCACGCCCTTCTGTTTCTCCAACTCGGCTGCAGAGAAACACAGGA
>NW_007600558.1:0-329 GCF_000523025.1 Cynoglossus semilaevis | reverse complement strand
CATCACATATTAAATAAAAATCTTGCAACTGAATTGTATTACATGTCTGCGTCCATGCATTATAGTTTTGACCATTCTTTCCATCTGTTTTTTGACAGTGTGGTTTTATGTGGGCATGGCCGGAGCCTTTTGCTTCATCTTGATCCAGTTGGTTTTACTCATTGACTTTGCCCACTCCTGGAATGAGGCTTGGGTGGAGAAAATGGAGGAGGGCAATTCCCGCTGCTGGTATGCAGGTATGTTGCTTGTTATTATGAGACTAAATTTACCCTGGTTCATTGGTGCTAATTAGTTAATCCATTTTGTACTAAGCAATACAAGGAAAGCCT
>NW_007600557.1:0-329 GCF_000523025.1 Cynoglossus semilaevis | reverse complement strand
TTTTTTTTTCTCAAGTAGATCCAGAGAAGCTGAGGTCTGAGCACTCTGTGGCCCACTGAGGAGCTCAGAGCTTGGGGAAGGATCACAGAAAACTCCTCCCTAACACCATGGATCGGCCCGGCTCAGTCTGGCCACACACGGAGGCCGACTCCAAACCCCAGCAGACTTGAAGCTGAGTGGAGCTTACTTAGTTATTGGCTGCAGTCTGTGGTCCATGAGTCTCACAGGTGCCGTCTCAGCAATCACCTGAATTACCTCAGATAACAGTACTGAAAGGCTGCTTCCTCATTCCAATCAAGGTGCAGGAATGTTTATATCCCAGCAGCCCC
>NW_007600556.1:0-329 GCF_000523025.1 Cynoglossus semilaevis | reverse complement strand
TAAAAGTCACTTCTGTCAAAATCTCCCAGAATTCTCCACAGATGGAATTCTTTAATGGAAACTCCTGTGGTGTTGAGAGCCACTTCACCTCCGTTCACCGGTGGATGTCGAGGTGTTTTCTGTCAGTTATAGTTTTATCTCCTGTAAACCAGTCTTGACAAACTAATAACCCATAGCTCGAAGACTAACACACGGCTGATATGACTGAGATAAACAGCATTAACATCAGCCTCGTGTGTTTCTTTGAATGTCCTGGCTGCACTCAGAGGAACGAGGAGGAGTTTCCATTTGATTTTATGGCTGAGTGTGTCGTAAAGATGATGATGATG
>NW_007600555.1:0-329 GCF_000523025.1 Cynoglossus semilaevis | reverse complement strand
GAGCACATGGAAGGGAGAAGAGAGGAGAGTCAAAGACAGGCCAGGAGGGATGCACCATAGGATGAGATGGCAGCTGACCATGTTATTAGTCTTTCATACCAGAACATGCCATCAGACTAAAACCAAGTACAACATACTACCATCCAATCCAATATAAAGATATGACATTTCTGATGCAACTGATGAGCATTTATGATGTTTTTATTTAAAATATTCCTAATTTAAGAAGAGAGTTGATGCTGCAGCTCTGACTTTTACCAGGGTGTATATTGAAGTAATTTGTCTTGTATTAGTGCAGATTCATCAAATGAATATCATATACATTACGG
>NW_007600554.1:0-329 GCF_000523025.1 Cynoglossus semilaevis | reverse complement strand
GCACATTCAGCAGCAGTTTCTGCCCTCGCTCTTTATACTGAGAGTCTGAAGAAACAGGAAAGTGGACTGGACGGTTCAGTCTTCTAGAAACAACTCAGTCCAGTTGGCTGTAACTCACCTGCTCTGGTCAAATGACCTGACCACCTACACACTGTCCACCTAGTCAAGTAAAGATCAGTAGGGGGCGATAGCTGTTCTGCACAGAACCATCAACTGTGACTAACAGACAATGTTAGTACAACGTAACAACACACTCCGATGACCCGTCCTGAAAAATATTTCTTTGTTTCCAAACTTTACCTCCACATTTTCAAAGTTTCAGGTGAAAA
>NW_007600553.1:0-329 GCF_000523025.1 Cynoglossus semilaevis | reverse complement strand
GCCCCCTCTCCCTGCTGCACTTACATACACAGTAGCCACAGTCATCGCCAGCTCTATCACACAAATGAAGACTGATGGAGGGCACAATCACTGTTTGAATTTTGTTTTCCTCTCCTCGCCAGGGTGCCCCCGGTCCTCATGGAAACCCCGGCCGACCTGGTCCACCTGGACTCAAGGTATCCTACACAGTCCTGCTTAAATAACTAAAAGAATCCATGTGACTCGAACTCATTAAGACCTTCGTACGTTAGTTGGACATGATTGTGTTACTTATTTGACACCTCCAATATTATAAGCATGTGTTGCATTTTCAGGATTATGGTGAAATT
>NW_007600552.1:0-329 GCF_000523025.1 Cynoglossus semilaevis | reverse complement strand
GTGTGTGTGTGTGTGTGTCTGGTTTGTGTCACACACTCAAACCGCGACACCAGGAAACAGATATACTTTTGTTTTTCACCTTTGCCCGCTGTCTGTAAAAGCAGATCCTATTTGCCAATCTGATCTAGACCAACAGAAATGTGTCACCTTATCTCCTTTTGTCCTCTGGCAGCGAATAAAAGTTCAAACCCTGAACTGACAATCACACACACTCAGAGTATAACTCAAGAGTTTACTTTTTTTTTCCTGTCCTGGCCCAGAAATACTGTAAAATCAAACATCTTCTTTGGGGCGGTTCTTACAGGTGAAAAGCCGTGTATATGAACTAT
>NW_007600551.1:0-329 GCF_000523025.1 Cynoglossus semilaevis | reverse complement strand
TGTACCTATGAAAGCTGTCTAATTGACTGCTTTTATTAGCTAAGCGTATTAGCTTGCGTTGGTCATGTGACCTCTTGAACGTTATTTGCATACCCATGACTAAATATCAATAGTAATTTTGCCTTGAAATTAATTTTTGAATAGCTGTCTTTTTCAATTGTTAAAATGCCTGAGTCGGCCTGGAATTTAAACAGATTGCCTGAAAAACATTTTTCAACTTATTATTATTCTATTTTAAATTATGATTAAAAACAACAACGCACACAATCTTTAACAACTGTATTCTTTCAATTTCGTTATTATAAATCATGTTCATTAAAAAAAAAAAA
>NW_007600550.1:0-329 GCF_000523025.1 Cynoglossus semilaevis | reverse complement strand
TTTGACGGAGTTGTTCCAATAGATGGCAGTGTTGCCCCACATACATTTCCTGGTTCGAGGAAACGATACCCACAGGGATAATTTCCCCCCAATGGAACTCAGGTGTTTCAACGAATCAAATATGGTTAAAACGATAAAGAAACGAAATTCATATGAAAAATTCAACACTTACAAGTACCGATGCTAATCACAGAAGATATCAAACAGATGAGTGCGATGTAAAGGGTCAGAGCAGAGAGTTTTGAGTCCTTGGAGAAACATCTTTATAGTTAAGTTGAAATGCTCTTGAATAGTATGTTTGGTCTTGGTAGATAGATAGATAGAACTTT
>NW_007600549.1:0-329 GCF_000523025.1 Cynoglossus semilaevis | reverse complement strand
TGGAATTAGGGACTGTACCTGTAGTTCTGGGGCCTCCGAGGAAAAACTATGAACGTGTGGTTCCTCCTGACTCATTCATTCACGTGGATGACTTTTCCTCTCCAAAACAACTGGTAGAGAGGCTGCTTTACCTTGACCAAAATAATGAGGAATACCTGAAATTGTTAGAATGGAAGAACTGGTTTAAAGTGATACATCATAAATTTGGTCATGAGGCTGCCTGCAAAACCTGTAGATACCTGCAGATAAACAGAGGCTACCAGGTTTTTCATAATCTTAATAAGTGGTACTGGGACTAACAAATTTGCCGCCTCCATGAGAAAAAGGCA
>NW_007600548.1:0-329 GCF_000523025.1 Cynoglossus semilaevis | reverse complement strand
AAAAAAAAAACAATCCAAAACGGAACGAACGAGTTAAGACGTCTCAAGTTTGAATGGCGACATCAGGCTAGTAAAAACGAACATTTGACTCACGTTCAGTTTTTCAGAGCTTATCCAGTTGTTTTCGGGGAACTGGACGTCAAACTTGATATAGAGGTCTCCTTTCTCGAAAGGATTCCTGTACTGAGGCATTCCCTCGCCCTTCACCACTCGAACACAGCCTGCCGCACGCACAGTAGAAAGACATGAAAATAATTACAGAATTGAAATAATTCAATGTAAATTCAGACTGTTGCACTTATTCACAAATTGAAAAAAAAAAAAAAAAA
>NW_007600547.1:0-329 GCF_000523025.1 Cynoglossus semilaevis | reverse complement strand
CCCAGTTCGTCCTCTTTCATGTTCATCTGCTCATCCACTCTGTGTCAATCACTTTGACAAACAATGAATCACGGAGCCAATTTAACTTAGACCGCCCCATTGTGACAAATTGATTGGAACAGCCGGTGGTCTCACCCCCCACACGTGAGGCTATCAGAGTGTGTGTTCGGAGTTTGATGGTTGTTTTCTAATTAATAACAGAATCAATTATCGGCGACACAGACAGCATTACAATTTAAATGGAAATGAGTCTCAACTTAGAGATGGATAAATGAACCAGGTTCAGTACAGACCAGTTCCAGATTCACTGACTGTTATTATTATTATTA
>NW_007600546.1:0-329 GCF_000523025.1 Cynoglossus semilaevis | reverse complement strand
CCCCCCCCTTGTAAATATGTCTCTCATTATATATCTTTTCATGTTCCTATTTTTTAAGACAAAAGCTGAGGATATCCATGGCAGGGGTTGAGGGCTCAGGGCCAATGAGAGCGGGGACGGCTTTTTATTCTCCCCTAATTGATGTGAACAGTTCTTTTGACCCTAATTAGAGCTCTGTAATCTCTCATTTGCATTTCACAAAGGCCTCGGCATTTGCATATTTGTAATCGAGATGAGTTCTGCGTCTGCGTGTGTTCTCTTGTTTCCTTCTTTTATTCTCCGGCCCTCACTTGTCTCTCCGTTCCACGACCATACCATCTCACACACAC
>NW_007600545.1:0-329 GCF_000523025.1 Cynoglossus semilaevis | reverse complement strand
GACTGACTGTCTGTCTGTCTGTCTCTAACTGATCTTTGTCACATTTGAACTAATCTGAGGATAAAGGTTTTTAAGGTGGACTATAACTAGATAAACACAGATCTTGTCACCGACTCATTCTTGTGTCAACAGACCCAGACTGATCTGGTTCAGTGTGAACAGATCTGATTGACACAGCGTTTCATTGAACTGCTCTTCTTAACAACAGCTCAGTCCTGCTCTGAGCTACGGAGCCGATCGGCCACGAACTCCGGTCCAGACCGACCTGCTTTGAACTGGATCCGAACCCCCGCGTCGTTCTGGATCTTCTTGATCATCTCTCCGTTTCG
>NW_007600544.1:0-329 GCF_000523025.1 Cynoglossus semilaevis | reverse complement strand
AGAGTCCATCAAAAGTAGAGAGTGTTTGGGCAAAATTAGCAGAAAAAAACCCTAAGTATTTCCAATGATATTCAGCCATCACCTCTCCCTAAAGTTCTAATTAACAATTTTATTTTTGTTTTTAAAGGACTCTAACGAATTTTAAAAAAATAGACAGGAATGTATCAACCTCTATGTACTGTATTGTAAAATTATTTATTCTCTCTTTAAACTATATAGTGAGCTGTAGAGAGGCTACAGTTAGCACAACAATGCTAGAATATAGTCATCAATAATTAAATGCTCTTATGTTCGTCATGTCCGTTAAACACGTCAATTCACTACAAATT
>NW_007600543.1:0-329 GCF_000523025.1 Cynoglossus semilaevis | reverse complement strand
AGGTAAATACTGAAGTACAAAGTATTGGACTAAACTGCTGGTTCCAGGTCCTTGTCCTTGCCTTGGATCCCTTGTTGCCTTGCTTTCCTTCATTTCCCGCGGCACCAACATGACCCTGACATTAAAACGAGATTATGTGATTTCACAAACCGCACGTACCACAAATTACACAGGCACACACGTCAACCAATTTTACCCTTCGTCCAGGGGGTCCTGGAGGACCTGGTTCTCCAGAGGCTCCCGGGGATCCCTGAAAAAAGTTAGCATAACTACTTTTAGTTCAAATAATTATGATATTTTCTAAAATGACAGGATGCAACTTCTGTATA
>NW_007600542.1:0-329 GCF_000523025.1 Cynoglossus semilaevis | reverse complement strand
TGCTGCTGCGGTGGGATGTAAGAGTATACGCAGGCTAAAATGTCCTGAGCAACCTTGAGAAATTCACCAGGGCTCAGTTGTTTGAAATGCTGGCTTTTGCCGTCAAACATAAATCAGGCCATGAAAATACCCACGAGAGGAACCTGCAGGAGTTCAGTTTCCACAAAAACAGGCTCTGACCTCAGCAACGATGATGTTTGGATAACACTTCCAGCAGAGTCGCTCGACTTTGTTTCCATTTGGACCTTTTATCACCTTATTTTACAGTGTTAATTTGGTTGTGTTCATGTCACATTAACGTCTCTGATAAATCAGGAAAATGACAAATC
>NW_007600541.1:0-329 GCF_000523025.1 Cynoglossus semilaevis | reverse complement strand
ATAAGTTAAGGCGCAAAAGGTTGGACACGTCAAAAATGTTGCCCAACTTCAGCTCACTTTACATGACAGATCAACCAGAGAACAAAGTCAAAACAACTCAACAAGAGGTCAGCGATAGTCGACCAAACAGAGGTTCCTGTGAGTCCGACCACAGTGATTGGACGGCCCGCGTGGGTGAAGCGTGAGCATCGGTCACAGAGGGCGCTGTGATGAACCACGGCAGTAGGACGTCAGTGTGGTGGGCAGAACACAGACCCGTACACAGGCAGCTAGGAATGATGGGAAAGTGATGTGGGAGAGGACGGCACTGAACTAAAGGGTGAGACCAG
>NW_007600540.1:0-329 GCF_000523025.1 Cynoglossus semilaevis | reverse complement strand
GAGAGAGAGAGAGAAAGAAAAACAGTTATTTTGATACAGCGTTTGCCTTTTTCTTACTTTAATGATTCAAATCCCAGTTCTGTGAAAACATGTGTTGTATAATTGTCCTCATCCGTCTTCTGTCTTCTGTCTGTGCCTCTCGGCACCAAATGGTCAGTGACTTATTTCAGTGCTTCTTCACCGTTCACAGGAACCTTTCTAAGAAATATAACCTGAAAAGAAGCAGCAAAGACGAACCCGAGTGCAGGTGAGCCAGTCATTACTGTGAGAAGACACTTGTCCTAAGCTTTTGTTGTTGTGTTATTGTGTACATTTTGCATAACTGTTCT
>NW_007600539.1:0-329 GCF_000523025.1 Cynoglossus semilaevis | reverse complement strand
TTTTAATGCAATAAAAATGTAAAATAAAATTCCAGACATTGTCTATTCTGAAATGCTGTGAAAGTAAGTATGATAATATGAATGTACACATCACACAGCCACAGGATTATCACAATTGAAGAGAACTGATCAGTGATGATGTGTACATGACATGTTTGTTAGGAAACAAAAATGTAAATATGATTGAAATATTGTTATAACATTATAGCAAGTGTGAAATTCACAAAATAAGTGTTTTGTGAGATATTATTTCTGTTGTTTCTTTCCCTCTAAGAGTCTTTTTGGTCACTTTTGGTTTATTACAGTGGTATTATTTGATTTTATTCTGT
>NW_007600538.1:0-329 GCF_000523025.1 Cynoglossus semilaevis | reverse complement strand
ATATATATATATTATTATTATTATTTTGTTACAAGCTCAAACAGAGTCCTGGCCATCTGTGTTGAGATTGTGTTATGTTTTCTACTGCAGCGTTTCTCTGATGGGCTCTGGTACAATGTCAAAAAAAAGAAGGGTGATTTGGTAGGAGTTTGCTGCGAGAGATGTCGTTTCACAGCCACATCTGTGCGCACAGACATGCTGCTACATGAAACTCCGATGTTCTGTGAAGCATAGTCAGAGTTACTGAAAATGCCCTCATTTCTGTAACGTGTTTCGGGCAAAGCTCGGAATTCCCAACTGCTCTCCTTAGTGTTATTGTGTTCAACCGA
>NW_007600537.1:0-329 GCF_000523025.1 Cynoglossus semilaevis | reverse complement strand
TAGTCAAGGAAACTGTTTCTGCAATGATGGGTTTTTTTTGTGGACCTACAATTAGAACTGCAGAGGAAACACAATATTTATTGTTTTGCACAAAAACAAATTGCGAACAGCACATACGGTACGTAGTTTACTATTGTGACAGCTCATTGTTTAATGATAGACAGTGTATGTAATTATGAGTACTTTGTATTTTTAGGTTTGAAAACTGTATTTACTATGTGCAACAGATTCATTTGAAAGGGCCGTGTGAATTTTCCTCACAAGTTCAAGTTTTTTTTTTTGTTTCTTTACTCTACAACAAATATGCAGATTTTATGACCAAAGCTGGG
>NW_007600536.1:0-329 GCF_000523025.1 Cynoglossus semilaevis | reverse complement strand
TAAAGTGATGGACGGACTGGGAAAAAAATAAATAAAGAACAGGTGGGATTCTAGTTTCGACAGCGAAAGACAGATGGAGAGTCGAGATGAGTTGTTGAAGATTCAGAGAGGGGATGTTGGAGCAGGAGGTCAGACGTACCTGTGTGTGAACATCTGTTAAGTCCTTCCAACTCCAGCTCTTTTACTTCATCTACTTGTTGTTTTCTTTTTATCCCCCCACTTTCTGGGTTTGATTCTCTGCCCACTCTCACATTGACGTTTAATGTCTAATTCAATTGTAATCAGTGTTTAGCTCTCGTCTTCCTCTGTTTCCTATGAATTATAAACAT
>NW_007600535.1:0-329 GCF_000523025.1 Cynoglossus semilaevis | reverse complement strand
TTATTTAGATGTAATTTATTTGTAGTTAATACATTTGGGATGTACATAATCCACTCTCACTCTGGGCGGGCGTGAGGGCAACATGTTGTTTGTAAGCCATTTCACAGAGCCTTCTCTGAAGGTTTGTAAATTATTCATTTCAGCATGAGTGACTGCCGGATTGAGTTACGGGACTGATTGATCAGTGGGCTCATAAAGAAGAGTTCCAATGACCACTGCGATGTAAGTGCGACTTAAATGACTCTTTCAATTCCAATAAGTGCGAGCTTGGAATGCATCAAAAATAGTTTGGCTAGAATGGATTAGCGACAGCATCGCAATTGTTAAAA
>NW_007600534.1:0-329 GCF_000523025.1 Cynoglossus semilaevis | reverse complement strand
TTGCTCAGTGAGCTCAGTGGACCAGTTCCTCCTCCAGAAGAGCAGGTTAACGACCTCAGTAACGAGCCTCGTCCTCCACGGTCGTTAAACCAGCAGAGCTGCTGACACCAGCAGCTCTGCTTTTTTACGAGCCTCGCGGTTCTTGGTACTGACTCAAACTGACGGGTCGATGTCCCGACCCGTCCTCCGTCTTCACTCCCTGGGACATTCCTGTCCAGCAGAGAGCAGTAAAGTCTCCGTCCGGGAACACGCCGTCTTTTACCATCGTTTTTTTTTTCAGCTTCGTTTGTTCAGGCCTGGAGTCTGGGTTCCCCGGCTCAGCTTCAGGA
>NW_007600533.1:0-329 GCF_000523025.1 Cynoglossus semilaevis | reverse complement strand
ACACACACATATCTGTACAAAGCAAAGCATTGGGACTTTTTGTAATTACTTCTCCTCCTTTAGATAAAAGGCACTCATTGAATGATCAATGACTTACGGTAAGGGTTAGGGTAAAAAAAGAAAAAAAATAACACAGATCAACCCAAAAAATGTTTTTTAGGTTTTATGTTTTTGTTATTTGAATCAAGGTGCTTTATATAAAATGAAGAGCTATGTGTGAAGAGCTCTATCATGTATTATAATCATAAGACAACTGTAAGGAAAAATATGAAGCCATATGTGTTTGAAATAAAGTAGTCCTTTGAAGTCCTTTTTATACGTTTCTGTTT
>NW_007600532.1:0-329 GCF_000523025.1 Cynoglossus semilaevis | reverse complement strand
CAAACATGGCAACTATCAAGGAAAAAAAAGAAACAGCAGTATCTTTAACAAAACAATCACCCCACCAAAAAATAAAAGAAAGAATGCACGCGCTCCATTTAGAGACTTAATTCAATAATTGTCTAAATAAAAAAACAAAAACTACAGAGCTAAATTATACAGAAAACTTTAGCCAAAAACCTAATAAAAAGGTCAAATTTAGCACAAACAAACTCAACAAGAATGGCAGCTAAAGCTTTTTGCAAGAAAAAACTAAGCACTTGAAAAAATGTCTTATAAATAGGTAATAGTTACGTCAGTAGCTATAAATAGTAACATAGAAATAATCA
>NW_007600531.1:0-329 GCF_000523025.1 Cynoglossus semilaevis | reverse complement strand
CTGCCTCTGCTGGACAGATCCAAAACCAAGGCTGTTCAGTGTTGTTGTGAATATGCTAAAAATAAAATCAGTCCAAGACGTGTGGACAAATATATACCACAGTACTGTATACTTTTATCAAACAATAATTAAAAAGCCTGTTGCACTGTCCTTATCACAGATGGTCCCACGAGTACCAGGAGGCCACCATCGAGAAGATCCTACGATTTCTGAATGGACATCCGGACCAAAGTGACGGCTCCCATTCTTCCAAGGAGCAGAAGAAAAACTGTGCTGATAAAACCACATAATCAACTCAACGGTAACAAGTGATTCCAACGATGCCAAAC
>NW_007600530.1:0-329 GCF_000523025.1 Cynoglossus semilaevis | reverse complement strand
TGATATGTGAGGCTGCAACACAGGTAGGCACAGATACTACAACTTCAAAATATGTCTCTTCTGATGTAGGACAAAACACCTAATGATGATTCTGTCCCAAAGATTCTAAAATAGCCTTCCATCCTAATGGATGACTGTGAAAGGATAGAATATTTCGGCAGCACAGTGTAAAACAGAGGCGTAAGACCCATTTGTGGGACAACGGTGGAGAGGCACTTCAATCCATCCCATCAAAAGCGTTTCGGTGCTAGCTACCCACCGGGCACCTCATTACCAAATGACGCCCGGCAGCAACAGAAGCTTAATTCAGAGCTGCACGTGTCTTCTTC
>NW_007600529.1:0-329 GCF_000523025.1 Cynoglossus semilaevis | reverse complement strand
AAAAAAAAAAAATCTTGTAAATGATGTGATCTCACCTACGATTGGCCGGTGCTTTCAACAGACACTCGATGAAAGATGTAGCCAACTTTTGGCCCCAACTGGGCCACAAGATATGGTCCACGAAATTTCACAATTTTCCGGAAGTGGGTCGGACCTCACGCCCCAGTGTGGTGACATCATTTTGTGATCCAGAAACCAGAGACCTCTTTCTAGCTACGTAGCCTAGCTTCATCCATGTGAGCACCACATGGGCTGCATCAGTGGGCCGCTTGACAACCTCACTTATTATTGTTCTTTTTTGCCTGACGCTTGTCTTTTTATGAACAAAT
>NW_007600528.1:0-329 GCF_000523025.1 Cynoglossus semilaevis | reverse complement strand
GTCTGTTGTAACTATTACTATTTACACTGGAAACACGTCAGGCACCGACAAAGAACCGATTTTCAGGCGTCACTTAACCCTAAGACCGTTTTGTTCTGTCTGTTTTTTCCTTGTCTTTCTGAGTTTTTTTTTTTAGTGTCCCGTTATAAGTCACAGCGGCAGGAAGTAGGCTAAAGTTTTTTTTTTTTAATTCAGAATAACCTCGAAACATTTTTACTACAAAACCCATTCTTTCCTACTGTTACAGTTTTCTGGGAGACAGAAATTATTATTCTAAAAAATAATTCATGACTTTCCATCAGCGTGTTGTCACCGAAAGAAAAAAAAAA
>NW_007600527.1:0-329 GCF_000523025.1 Cynoglossus semilaevis | reverse complement strand
GTGAACGTACAAATAACTTCAAACCTAAACGTTCTTTGACAACACAATAAATACCAAACATCAAATCAAAACATCTGTAAGTTGAAGAATAACCTGCCGTTCATTCTTAGTCAGATAAGGTAGAAACCAGATGTTTGGTTTTCTTTTTTAGATTTTAACATCTGTAAACTGTCACCTTCTGGGCTGGCATCTTGGTACTGAGGCAGGTTTCTGGGTGATGGAGGTTTGAGGAAGGAGTGATCCAACAGCTGCTGGGGTGTCCAGCGCTCGGAGTCATTGATGCACACACACCTGTGGAAAAAAAAAAGAAGAGACACTCAGGTAAAAAT
>NW_007600526.1:0-329 GCF_000523025.1 Cynoglossus semilaevis | reverse complement strand
ACACATTTTCCATCCAGTCGAGGCCGCCGGCTGACTGTACTTCAGGCGAGTACTTCATCGTGGAGAGTACTGATGAGTACCGCCTTACATCTCAGAACAAAGGAGCCGTACGGTGCGGTCGGTTCCACAGTCAGTGTCAGAGTGAAGTCCTCTGGAAACTGCTGACATGTTGAGTTAATGACCCAGGAATATTTATCACCGCTGGTGTCATCAGGTGCAGCAGATGAATATGGAGTGAGTTTACATTAGAATATGATTAGCTCTGCTCCGATGGTCTGACTTCAGACGTGTTGGCGTGTGAGAAAGAAACCAGAAAAGACAAAAAAAAA
>NW_007600525.1:0-330 GCF_000523025.1 Cynoglossus semilaevis | reverse complement strand
CGAGCTGAACACAAAGGACCGAGACATGTCTGTTGACACTTTGGGATTTAATTTAATTTTTTATGGTTTTGTTTTAGTAATGAAAAATACTCACACCTACATCACGATGCCACCCTTTACCAGCGAGTGTGTCTGTAAACAATGACATAAAATGAGTCACATTCTCTCTTCTGTCTCTCCCTATCTTTCCCTCTCCGCTGTTATGTTCTGCAGGTGGAGGGAGACGACAATGGGGAGGTGCTGAGCTGCGTAGGTGGTCGCAGTTTTCGCTCAGTGAGGGAGAGATGGTGGTACATTGCTCTAAGTAAATGTGGGGTAAGATGTGACCTG
>NW_007600524.1:0-330 GCF_000523025.1 Cynoglossus semilaevis | reverse complement strand
AAAAAAAAAAACTTTTCTTTTTCCTACTGAAACAAATAAAATGAATAAAAAAAGAGAACTGACAATGACATTTAATTATGAAAATCAAAATAAAGCCTGGAGGAAAAAAGATAAAGCAGTAGGGGGGAGAAGGGAGGGAGACAGCGACAGACAGACAGAGAGGGTCTTTGGTTGCTTGCTCGGTTGGTTGGGGGGCATTAAAAGTGATTTTGCAGTCCAGTGGTGTTTCTGGATTATCATGAAAATGAAAGCTACAGAGAGTATCGGAGAGCAAGGAAATGGAGCCGGCATAGATAACACAGTAACAGAGAAGAAGAAGAAGAAGAAGAA
>NW_007600523.1:0-330 GCF_000523025.1 Cynoglossus semilaevis | reverse complement strand
TAAAAAGGCCAGTTACAGGTACAAGACCTTCTAAGTAGAAACAGTGTTGGCACCTGCAACTTTCTTGATGCCTTTTCCCGTCATTTCCAGAAAAGGCCTTTTGTGTTTGTGTTAGACAAGAGGGGGGAGACGAAAAAAAAGACAAACTTTGCCTGGTCTGATATAATAATGAAATTACTAATGAACTCTATACGTCTTCACACCAAGAAGCCCGGGAAGCATAATCAGCCTATAGGAAATCTGTCTAATTAAGCAGCTGATTAATCAGTATGCTAATGAGCCCATATTGCTACAGTTCCACGTATGTGGTTCCAGGAGAAGGAGGAGGGG
>NW_007600522.1:0-330 GCF_000523025.1 Cynoglossus semilaevis | reverse complement strand
CTGCGGTGAGGTTTTTTTTTTTTTTTTATTTCACATGGAGCAGGTGGCCATGTTGTACCAGGAGGGCAGGATGCATAAAAAAAGACCGTAGACTGCAGTCAACAGCTGCCTGATCATAAAAGACGATTCCTCCATCTTGTCCAGGGCTGTCTCTGAAGAAAGCCTGAAGAAAGAAAGGACGTAAGGACGAGCAGAAGAAGGACCTGGTAAACAAAGAAAAGTCTGGGAGCAACACAGGAGGAGAAACTTCTGACCTGATTAAGGCGGAATATGTGATTTTTCAAACCATTTTACTCAACTCACGTACTGCCACTGCATCTCATATTTTTT
>NW_007600521.1:0-330 GCF_000523025.1 Cynoglossus semilaevis | reverse complement strand
TCTCCTCTCTTCAGGTTTGTTAGTGACACTCTCCTCCTAGAGGAGATGATGTCAGACCCTCTGCTGCATCACTACAGTGTGGTGGTCTTGGACGAGCTCCAGGAGCGGACGGTACCCACCGACGTGCTGCTGGGTCTGCTGTGTGACGTCTGCCGTCAGAGGCCGGACAATTTCAGGGTGGTTCTGCTCACACACCCGACGCTGGCGCCTCGACTGGCCCACTTCCTGGGACCGTCGGTGCCTCACCTCAGTCTACAGGAGCAGCTCACAGACTCTGCAGCTAGTGGTGACGAGGAGGTGAAGACTGAGGAAACGGGCAGGACTGAGGAG
>NW_007600520.1:0-330 GCF_000523025.1 Cynoglossus semilaevis | reverse complement strand
CTTAGTTTTACATGGTTACTTAGCTGTAAAGATAGTAAATAGAGGTCACTGACACTGATTGAAGTACTACTGAACACTACTCATTTATGAAGTTATTTTAATTTTATACTAATATTGCGCTGTTACATAAATTTCCCTTTATCTACACGTAATCTATTGAAAATCCTATAAAACAGTACGACAGAACACAATGTACATGTGCCTTTTTGGTGTATAGTGTATATGGTTATATGATGGGTTTCATTATTTTGACATCACATACATAATATTGATCATGACTAACTTCATGTGGTCTATCTGTTATAGTAACTTCTCAAAGATCTGATATGT
>NW_007600519.1:0-330 GCF_000523025.1 Cynoglossus semilaevis | reverse complement strand
CTGGGCCGGCCCTGTTAGAAATGTCACCAGGAGTAGGAACCATTTAGAGAATAGACAGATAATTGTAGGGAATAAAATATTACAATGACCTAAATAATAAACACAGAACAAATGTGAGGTCACTGCAGAGGTAATGAGCGTTCAGCCAGGTGGCACATATGCTTTTGTTTGTTGAAATCATATTTAAAATAGCAGCGTAGCCAAAACGTACATAGCAAGAGTTCTTTAATTAAGACAAGTGATTAATCCCTAATTTAACAAACTGGCAGTAGTATCTTTACCACACCCACAATTGAGAAAGAATCGTTGGCTAACGCTAAGTTGCTAATA
>NW_007600518.1:0-330 GCF_000523025.1 Cynoglossus semilaevis | reverse complement strand
TCTCTATGGACCTTTCTGATTGTTCTGCCTGTGTCCATGACATTTGCACTACAGAACACTGGAGGTGTGAATTTACTTAATTCAATCATTCATTCGTTTATCTTCCTCTCTAGCTCTTAATTCTGTTCAGGTTCGGAATTTTGTTCAAAGGGAAGTGTTCAAAAGTCACCGTTAGCAGTCATCGGGGGAGATTTACACTTTGAGTGAGCAATTAACACAATCCTGAATCTTTTTAAAGTCTGGGAGGAAACAAATGTATTCAGAAAAACACTCCACAGAGAGAGACTCCAGGGAATCAAACACGTGATCTTCTTGCTGTAAGGCAAGAGC
>NW_007600517.1:0-330 GCF_000523025.1 Cynoglossus semilaevis | reverse complement strand
TTTTTTTGGCTGATTTTCTTTCATGTTCTGCCGTTTCTATCATGTAATTACCTGTGTGAGTGGACCTGCTGTGAAAATGTGGAGCCTGAGATTTTACAGAGGAAAAATGTTGTTTGTTTACACTGAGTGGCTGGTGGTCTTGGTGCAACCCTCCCCTCTGGGTTTCCTCAAGAAAAACAAGCATCAGTGAGTCAGAAAGATAAATGGGCTTCTTGGTGGCTCCTTCATTTACATATACTATAGATCTCCCTGGAGTTCATCTGCATACCTGCCAGCCAGCATGTCTGTTACGGAGAAACCATTATGGATTGTTTCTTGATTTTATTTTTT
>NW_007600516.1:0-330 GCF_000523025.1 Cynoglossus semilaevis | reverse complement strand
CAGCTGCCAACAGGTTCACTAAAAAGATATTAAGGATGTTGTTGGTTGTGACCGAGGATTTATAGCGGTCCCTTCTTGCTTTGCTGAACTTTCTTTATTGCACAATAACGCCTCCAGCTGTAATGCATTTCTCCAGGAATAAATTGACCAAGGGGACCATAAAACAGTGTTTATTCATGCACCGGCCAGTCAGAAGAAACTCATTTGATAAACGGATCCTTTGATTTGATCAGGCGCTAAATCGTCATTTGTTCAAATGAGCACAGCACCAGAAACGTGACTTTAGATGAGGGTCGCCGTTTAAATAACCAAATTTTTTTTTTTTTTTTT
>NW_007600515.1:0-330 GCF_000523025.1 Cynoglossus semilaevis | reverse complement strand
TCTCGTTATGAACAAACACTGCACATCTTTGTTTTCCTACTGAGAAAAATCTATTACACACCACGTGACATGTCTCTAAGTCAGAAGGTAAATATTGTTTTTCCCATAATGCACTGTAAGTCTGTGCTTTACACGTTTATCCGAAGCATTTCAATTAGATACGTCCTTGTAAACATAGTTTTTCAGCATGTTCTACTACACGCTGTTCCCGGAATCTTCACAGCCTATGTTGGGATTTAAGTTGAAGATTATGGAGTTTATTTTCTCTAGTTGTGATGGGAAATTATAACAACATTCAATTGATTAATCAAACCGAAAATCAAGGCTCGA
>NW_007600514.1:0-330 GCF_000523025.1 Cynoglossus semilaevis | reverse complement strand
TATTTAAATTTTATTATTACTATTATTTTTATTATTATTGTAACATTACATTCTACATTACATTCTTTATTAATTTAACAGAAGGGTTAATGTTTGTGTATAATATGGAAACGTCTGTCTTTTAACAGCAGAGAAATAGTTTGGCAAATTTAATAATTTAGGTTTATTTAAATTTAATATATATTTTTACAAATATTTTGGGTTTATTATTTCTGCAGAAATCAGAAGAAACTGTAACTGTGATGTACAACATGTTCTACTCACATCACTGTATTGTTGGGTCGCACAGTGGTAAGGTGGTAGGTGAGTTTGCCTTACATCAAGAAGATC
>NW_007600513.1:0-330 GCF_000523025.1 Cynoglossus semilaevis | reverse complement strand
AGTCATTATAGTTCATAAATAAACTTTAGAAACACCACTGTATCAGTACAACAGCATTGGTACTTAGCGTACTCCCAAGGGGTCGGGTCTAATTTAATGGTTATGACTCAGCAATTCTCTATAAAAGCCATGTTTCTATAACCAAAACTAGCATCTGTAGCCTTTGTGACCAATGTCTGAATAAATGTAGGCTGTAAATGCCCTGATTATTTTACTTTCAAAGGTTATGTCATCAATACGTTTACTGTATCAAGCAGATACACTATATCTACACCATATTATATATAATATTGTTATACATACATATATATCAGTGGTCTCCACTGTTTT
>NW_007600512.1:0-330 GCF_000523025.1 Cynoglossus semilaevis | reverse complement strand
TTTGTATACCTTCATGTACATTTCCTTTGCTGCATTGCATTATTGTGTCTGTTTTCAGACCAGTCTTTTCACTAAACCTGTCTTAAAATATGTATTTACTGCAAATCATTTTGGTTTGTCCATGCAACATAAATGCTCTTCCAATGGGTGGCAGCAAATGGCTGTAAAAACTAATCTAACTAACTATTCTGGTCTGACAAAAGTTGGAGATCTGACTGGAGGTCATTGTGTGTCACTATAACAATGTGTATATTGACTGTGTATTGGACCAGAAATAAGTGAGTGGAGGGCAGAGATGTTTACAAGTCTTTTTCTGCAAGTCCAAGTCAA
>NW_007600511.1:0-330 GCF_000523025.1 Cynoglossus semilaevis | reverse complement strand
GTTAATCTGAACATTAGTTCCAGTCATGTTGTGAGAGGCAGACTGCCCCCACAGGTACAGTCGTGGTGTAGCCACATGTTTGTTAGCTAATTGGCTAACCCGTCAACAGCCTGTGTGATGCTTCGAGTGTGTGAATTGTGTACGACTGTGTGGACAGCAGCCTAACTGGAGGGAGTGAAGGTGTGAATGCAGCTGGAGACAGAAATGGAACTCTTATTGATTATGACTCTCACAGAGCAAATGTCTGCTCCTGTCCATTTAAATCAGGACCAGTCCAAGCCATTGTCAACCACAGAGGATAATGTGCAGGAGTGAAGGGACAAACGGGGG
>NW_007600510.1:0-330 GCF_000523025.1 Cynoglossus semilaevis | reverse complement strand
GGTGTAGTAAATAAAGTGCTCATAGCTGCCGTACTGTTCAACAGAAACCGTAGACACTTTTGCTTTGGTGAAATGTTTAACAGCAGATGTCGTACGTCCTTTCAGGCCCCAGCAGTGAACACCACGGCAGCATCTCCATCCCATATGAAATCTCCATTCCCAAAAGTGACATCACACTGCGCTCCTGCCAGGACCAGGACTCTGGAGCAGATGAACTCAGTGAATCCTCTTTAAGGTCTGAGTTCTCCAGAGTGGAGACCACCACCACCACCAGTCATCTGTCCTCTCAACGCAGCAACTTCAGCTACCAGTGTCCAGACGTGACCTCTC
>NW_007600509.1:0-330 GCF_000523025.1 Cynoglossus semilaevis | reverse complement strand
TTTATATTGTACATAATTGATAATATGGTTTGACTGTTTTCTCCAGCATTTAGCCAACAAGTTAAAATATTTCGATGTAGCAGCCAGGCCGGAGGTAATCAATCGTGGGTCGTTGATTTTGGAGAATGGAAACTCTTTCTTTAAATTCATAATGCGAGAAAATCAAGTTCAGAATCGGATGCTCTCTCTGCTCCATTTATATATTATACTCATCGGATAGTGCTCGGAAAAAACACCGGTTGTACCTTTAGTGCTGACTTTGCATTTTTCTAGCCAGTTCATCTGGAAATCTCATCAAATCTGACGGGTCCAGTGGAATGTTTTACAGAA
>NW_007600508.1:0-330 GCF_000523025.1 Cynoglossus semilaevis | reverse complement strand
AAAAAAAAAACATTAATAAAATTACATTTATTGGTGATAATGTTATACCGTTCAATGCACCTGGAGGTTTTAAAGGACTCTGTGATGCTGTCACTGTCACAGGGGTCTTTAAAAAATCTCAGGCCAAGGACTCGTAATGGATGGAGAAATGGAACTGGAACCCTGTGCTATAAATAATGTTTTATTAAATTGTGATCCATATTTGGTTTGGCCTGGTGTCATGTTATAAGGTACGGTTGACTGGTGGACGTAAACACACAACATTGTTTGGCTGGTTTTTGTGAAGACCACCCATAGACGTCCTGCACCTTAACTCTAAATTTAATAATC
>NW_007600507.1:0-330 GCF_000523025.1 Cynoglossus semilaevis | reverse complement strand
AATGCGTTCACCTCGTTCTAGCTAACGTTTACGCCACATGTCGAGCCACACCAATAGTTAAGAGGGTCTCACCTTCTCCTCCTCGTTGAGAGGGTCCCCCAGTTCGTCCATGGAAAAGTCCAGGTAAGCCACGGTGCCGTCCATTGAACACACCAACATCCCCAGACCTGTCAGAGTCCTGGCGTGCACAAGAAGTAAACTCAAGACAGGCTCTGATCGGACTAAAGTCAAACTACTACACCAGTAGAACCGTACACGACTGTCAGAGTCGGGATTGGTCCAACTGACATATTTACATTTAACATACATATATGTATATACATGTGTATA
>NW_007600506.1:0-330 GCF_000523025.1 Cynoglossus semilaevis | reverse complement strand
TAATGGAGGCCATTTCTTTCCCATTTTACCTTTTGTGAGCGGCCATGTTGGGCTCTGTCGTTTCTGTGGGGTGACAGAAGAGCAGCAGGGGGGCGCTGCACTGGACATTCCTGCAGGGATGTTTGCACTTTTTCTGTGTACCTCTGAAAGTCCTCAGGCTCAATATCCTGGTCTTGTCTGTAGAGACACCATACATTAGAGGTGGTAAAGACACACGTTTCACATTTGTGTTAGTGCACGATGAGCAATAACAAAATATGTCTTATTAACCCCTACTGGCTATAAATATACCACCCAGTTCAGGCAAGGGCAAACTAGGGCCCGGGGGCC
>NW_007600505.1:0-330 GCF_000523025.1 Cynoglossus semilaevis | reverse complement strand
GCCAAAGGTGGCCCCCGGGCCACTAGTTTGAGACGGAAGTCGGATTTCTTCCACAAACCTTTTGCGTGGACCATTTTTGCAAAATTTTATTTTCTTACAAAGCGAAAATCGTTACGAAGACCCATAAGGAATCACTGAGTGATATCGATAATGGAATCGGTTCTGTTAAATTCCTATCGATTCCCTGTCCCCGCTGCGTCCTAACATTTAGTGATTGTACCGTTGACTCATCTTGTTTTGAAAAACTGAACTCGACCATTTGGTGGAAAAGTCAATAGTTTTCAAACATGTTTTCCACAAATATAATTGTCCGCGCTAACAACATTTCCC
>NW_007600504.1:0-330 GCF_000523025.1 Cynoglossus semilaevis | reverse complement strand
TTTTTTCTTGTGACTTTACCATTGGATGAGAAAATTATGAATTTGATGACTGCCCCCTACTGGCTCATTTTTTTCCACTGGTAAATATTGATATATAAAAATATAAATATTTAATGTTTACAGTTACTGTCAACAGAAACACCAAATCTGTGATGCTAATATTTCAGTCACAGTATTTTTGTTGGATTCATTTTTGGCCATGAATCATTATTTGCACGCGGACCATATTTTGAGAACCTCTGCTCCTCTGTCCTTCCTTCTTCATTTGCGTTCATGGTTGAAGTTGTTTGACGAAGGAGGCACTGATTGAAAACTGACATCACAGACAGT
>NW_007600503.1:0-330 GCF_000523025.1 Cynoglossus semilaevis | reverse complement strand
TTTTTTCTGTTGGAGTGAAATGTCAGTTTAAAGGCTTTAGTTTTGACTGTGTTTTTAGGAAAAATGCCAACATTTCTCGAAATGCGGTTTGTCAAGGACAATCCAGAAAGTTTTCAAGTTAAGAGAAATAGCTAAAAGTCAAAAAGTGTCTGAAACTGTAGAAACTGGTTAAACAACCTGAAATAAGCCTAAAAAGCCATCTTTCAGGCCCAGTTACCAGTAAACACTGAAGGTTCAACTCTAACAGTGGGTCTTAAAATAACTTTTAGGAACAAGTTTATGTCGTGAGTCGCACAAACGCTTCCCGTAAGCCAATAAGCCAATCCTCAA
>NW_007600502.1:0-330 GCF_000523025.1 Cynoglossus semilaevis | reverse complement strand
TAGCACTGTGTTAGCGTAGGTGAGTGAGTTCCAACGTGCGGTGAAAATAGAGGCATTATGGCGCACCGTAGGAACAGCATCTCATCGTACAAGGTGAATTGATGACTGTATTAGCCTTCGTTTTTGTCACATGATGAGAAGAAGAACAAAGAGAGAGGAGACTTTTAAAAACAGCGATCTAAAAACATCTAAGAACAAGGAAAGGAGGAAGAAAAGTGGTGTTTTGCCAACACACTGGAGTCATGGCAGTCCACTGTACGAAGTCATCTTAAACATCAGAAAGGAAGAGCACATTAAAACAGTCATGTATTCACATGATCAGCTGCTCTC
>NW_007600501.1:0-330 GCF_000523025.1 Cynoglossus semilaevis | reverse complement strand
AAAGTGCTATCAAGACAAGAAAATTCTGCTGCTCTGAAAAAAACCAAATACTTGATATCTGCATGATTGTGTGCTGGACAGTATCACCAACTATGTGAAATCACTTAACTGATCTCCCATGAAACCTTTCCTGTTTAGTCACTTACAAGTTTTCTGCAGGAGCCAATATAAATGAACAAACAGAGAAAACGCACAGGCATGATGTGCATGGTGCTGTGTTAAACTGCTTCATCCCAGTTCTGATAAGCAAATATTTGTCCAATGCATTCTCCATATAAGGATAACAGACCCCCTCTCAGGGACCCCTTGAATGGCTGTGCAGATAGGGCA
>NW_007600500.1:0-330 GCF_000523025.1 Cynoglossus semilaevis | reverse complement strand
TTTGATTGACAGCAGCCGGGGTCGTGCGGGGTCACACACACAGTGGCATCTTAAACCGCTCACATACAAACAGAGATTTGAACCAACGTCGAACCACGGCGGACTGGGAAGCCTGGCTGAAGGTGAACCATCCGGGGGCCGTGCCCTCAGCTTTAGCCACGCTGCAGCTAATGGACAAAAACCGTCTAATTATTAGAATCATCGTCAACGTCAAGTCCACACACAAACCTGTGTTTGTAGCCCGTGGGGACCGAGTCTGAAAGCAAATCTGGAAGTTCAATAGTTAATGTCTTCTCTGCTGCTTTTTTTTTTCTTCCTCCTCACCCCCCC
>NW_007600499.1:0-330 GCF_000523025.1 Cynoglossus semilaevis | reverse complement strand
TGCTGCTGCTGCTGCTGCTGCCACACCCTAGTGTTTAGTGAACAGAGGAACAGTCACAGGAATCCTGAACGACTGGTTCTCATAGCTGTGAGTCTAAAAGCGGAGGAAAAAGACGTGAGATAGTGACAGGGCGAAGAGTGAGAGTGAGAGTCAGGGGCGGAGCCTCGGATGAGTCACCTTTACGGAATCTCTGCGGATCAAAAGAAACTCTGATAAAAATCGTGTATAAGGGAAAGTTGGGCAGACATTTGTCTAGATCTTTGAAATGTGCACTACAAAAAAAGGAAAGACTGCCACACCCAAAGTTCATATAGAAACATTTCAGCTGAC
>NW_007600498.1:0-330 GCF_000523025.1 Cynoglossus semilaevis | reverse complement strand
TAACTGACCAAGGGACAGGTCAAAATATTATATAATAATGACATTTTACCTACTGCTGGTCTCTCAAAAAGGTTAGACGCCGCTGTGCTATGGTATGAAGAGATGCAATGTTTGGGGAAAAACCTGTTAGAACCTTTTTCATGTTTTGAAACAGAAAGCACCCAGAAATGTGAGCCCGGAGCTGTCGTATAAAGAGCCCAGTGTGGATCCCACTCATACCTACAGGGTGAGAATACGAACAAGGAAACTGGATGAATGCTTTGGCTCGTTTGAATGGAGTGAATGGAGCCCGACTGTCAGTAAGTGGCATCTCTTAAGGTCTGGATATAA
>NW_007600497.1:0-330 GCF_000523025.1 Cynoglossus semilaevis | reverse complement strand
CCATTAAATCTGTATTAAAACATCACCCGAAATAACCGACGCACATACACAATGGCTGGGAAGCCGACCTACCTCCTCTACTTCCCCGGTGTCCGAGTCCTGCTTCGGTTTACCGTCGTGTCCTACGCTCCTCCGGCTGGGGCTACGGTGTGTAAAGTACGGAGAACCGTCGAGGTCAGCCCCCACGGCGGGGTGTCCTGGTCCTCCTATCCAAAAGAGTTTCAAGAAATCCCTTCAGAGAAGCCCGGTTTCACCCAGCCTGCTGCTCGTTCCAGCTGCCCAGCTTGTCCTCCCCTACCTCCGTGCTGCTGGTGCTGGTGCTGGTGCTGG
>NW_007600496.1:0-330 GCF_000523025.1 Cynoglossus semilaevis | reverse complement strand
GTTACACGTCATTTATCTTCGTTCAGTTTTAGGACAGTTGTGGCCCACACCTGGTCTGGTCGGTCAGTACTGTCAGTTGTCAGTTGTTCTTCCTGGCGTGGACCGCTCACCTGTAGTCGTCAGACACAGTACATACTTCCAGTATCTGTGAGTGTGTAGTACCTCGGCCCGGGGCTGCTGGGACATTAAGCTAAGCCTGGTGCCGTGGCCAATCAGAGAGAGAGGATCAAACACGGGTTCCTGCGCTCCAGGCCACAGAACGTGGTTTTTCCATAACAGCCATAAATTGGATTTAACGGCAAATCAGAGACAACAATGGTAGAGGGCGCC
>NW_007600495.1:0-330 GCF_000523025.1 Cynoglossus semilaevis | reverse complement strand
TAATAATTCTGCACTCCCTGTATATATGTATATATGTACATAACTACTGTATATATACATATATAGATACATAAACATATATAGATACATAAATATATATATAGATACATATATATATACACATATATACATAAATATATATACATATATATACATATATACATACATACAGAAAAACTCACTCATTTGTACACACACATACACAAGCGCATGCACACATATATGCGTTCACACATACGTACAAACATTTACTGTATGTACATACATATATACAAATACTGTATATATATTTGTCTCTCTACATTTTCAGTGACTACAGATCATTAATCT
>NW_007600494.1:0-330 GCF_000523025.1 Cynoglossus semilaevis | reverse complement strand
TTGATCCATTTTCAGGAAACCTCTGGTCACACAGACGGATAAACTGGTTTCACTTTTTGTTTCTTCACGCTGTGCCGTACTCGCAGGACTTTAATCACATATTCCCAGAATGACCGAATCCTCGGGACAAATGCCAGGATATGACCTCACGGTGTGTACAACCGTCTGGTCATGTCAGCAGTTTTGGTCTTTTTAAATTTTTATGACTGAGATAACTTTGTCAAACCTGTGTCAGCCAGGCTTTCTGGATGATGAGAAATGATTAAAGAGGTAAAAGACGGACGTGTGTGGAGCTTCACCACGACTTCCTCCACCACTGCCCCCCCCCCC
>NW_007600493.1:0-330 GCF_000523025.1 Cynoglossus semilaevis | reverse complement strand
CGTCCTATACCGATACTGCAACTTGGAGTATATGGCGATACCGATATAAATCCGATACCTTTTTTTTCTCCTTTAGCATACCGCAGGCTTCTGTTGCTGCGATGATAGTGCCACGTCGTTAGAATTAAATTGAGCATTTGGGCTTAGTTATCGGATCAGACAGGGTATAGTTTTTCTTTCGATGTTCGATCTTGAAATTTTGAGCAATATCCGACTGTTACTGATCCTAAGGATCGGCTCGAGCTATCCCTATTCATTATGGAGCAACAGACCTTTGGCACGTGCAGACAAATTATGTGTCACTGACACACCACTTTACAGGTGGGGGGG
>NW_007600492.1:0-330 GCF_000523025.1 Cynoglossus semilaevis | reverse complement strand
CAGTTATTTAAGACCAGTTTAAGATTTGAAGAAAACATAGTTGGATGAGACATTGTCTTTTGAGACCAGTTTCAAAATATATAAATATTGCTAACAAGATGTTACAAATAAAAACAATCTTTTGCCAATACATAAATAAATGTTCAAAAAGGTCTGTGCAAAACGTAACATAAATATGACGAGAGTTTGCTCATCAGTTGGCAAGTTAGCCAAAAACCACACCGAAAAAAATAAGGGAACAAAAATAGCTAAATAAAAGGTGGAATACATACAGCATATGAACCTTGTTAGTGATGTTGTGATTGCCATGACTTCTGACACCTCCTGACA
>NW_007600491.1:0-330 GCF_000523025.1 Cynoglossus semilaevis | reverse complement strand
GTGTGTGTGTGTGTGTGTTTAAAAACAGAAACTTCTCAATAAAAACTGATGAAGTTTTGAGATCATTAGTAGAGATGAACAAAATGCTGATATCCCCCTACAGGCAGAAAATGATATCAGACATGAAGTGTCTGGACAACATCAGACGTCCCTAATAATTAGTGTTTTTAAAAGTCGAGCCTCGGTGTCTTCTACCAACCTGTGTGTGTGTAAAGTGTTGGGGTCTCTGGTGGTCTACCTCTAATGGAGGACCCTCTCACTTCCTGTCTGCAAGGTCAGTCCCTGCTGTTTGTCCATCTGCCTGTTCACACCCGCTCATGACCCCCCCCC
>NW_007600490.1:0-330 GCF_000523025.1 Cynoglossus semilaevis | reverse complement strand
GCCGCTGTACTGAACATCAGACGTTCCACTTACACATGGCAGTGGTTTGTGTACTTGTTTAGACACTCACTGGAGTGTTGTATCATTTGACCCCAGGTCATGACGTCACGAGTCTCCGTCGGAGAATTATAGACAAACTGGAGACCCATAAAGAGCCCGGGCCCCCCGCCTGCCCCCCTCTGGAGCCCACCAGGTGAAGACGCTAATAATTTGCTGTTGACAGAATCTTTAGACGTTGGGTGCTTGTGTATTTATCTATATGTATGCCATTTTATTTTATTCACCTCGTATTTCTTGTGTGGGACTATGAGCAAGTGTCTGTGATGATTG
>NW_007600489.1:0-330 GCF_000523025.1 Cynoglossus semilaevis | reverse complement strand
CGGGCCGTATGTTTGACACCCTTGTGTTCAGGTTTTGTTTGGTGGTCACGTCACCTTAGACTGCAGTCACACTCCCTCCAGGAGATGGCGCTGTGACTCAAACGTCAACATTTTATTTGAACTGTGAAGCTTCCGTGGGTGAACTCCCGGGTCGTGGCTCTCCTGTGGGACGCCGCTGACAGGAAGTGTGTCCTCTCTTCATGAAGTGACGACTTTGTCTCGTTACAGCCGGTTACTTTGTTACCCAGAATGCACTTGAAGCGTCCGGGGTCGTAGTTGGACAGACCTGTGTCCTCTAACCCTGGACGTCCTCCCTCTCAACATAGAGAT
>NW_007600488.1:0-330 GCF_000523025.1 Cynoglossus semilaevis | reverse complement strand
TGCATGTTTAGTTGTTTTGAAATAACATGTGCGTAGGACACAGAACGCAGGTTAGCACAGGTTAAACATATGACTTTCCCTTGTGTTATTATGTTATACTTATATATACTATACATTGCTATTTTACTACTATCACTATTATACATTGTTGCTGCTAGCATTAGTCGCTGATATTAGATATTGTTATATTACGCTGGTATTTCATTGTACTTGTAATGATCTCTCTGTCTGTGTACTTAAACGCAGTACTTCTCAAATAGCGGAGTGGACTCCTTGAGGGGATGGGCGGGGGGTGCCACAATCGGGCGTGAGGGGCTTCCAATGGAATTT
>NW_007600487.1:0-330 GCF_000523025.1 Cynoglossus semilaevis | reverse complement strand
TGTGTGTGTGTGAGAGAACACACACATCCATGTACCGTCACTGGTACTGTCTGTGAGTCGCTGCAATCGTGTCACTATTTACATGTGGTCAAATTTAGAGCGATGTCCTGAGAGCAGCAGCCAATCAGCTGCAGGACAGAGTTAGACCAGAGTAGAATTTCCCTTGGACACAGGAAATGTGATATCGATGGAGAGTTTATCTGCCTCACACTTTTGTCTCCCAGGACACGTGGCTAATATCAAAGACCAGCGGCCAATCAAAACTCCAGAGGTGACCGCGGCCGAAGACAAGACAGTGACCCCAGGTGGACACAGGCGGACCTGCAGCCC
>NW_007600486.1:0-330 GCF_000523025.1 Cynoglossus semilaevis | reverse complement strand
GCGCCCTTTCTACCCACCCATTAAGCCCCCTAGCCCACAACAAAAGACGGGAAAAAATCCATTAAAGAGCGACTGTATGTTTTAAAAAAGGAACAAACAAACACTGCACTAACAATAATAATACAAATAAAAATAGTCTTTTTCGATCCAATTTTATTTGTAAATCTTTTGTAAATGCCACTTGTTCTGCTATCTGTCCTTTAGATGGCAGCAGAGATGTTCTATTAGCGCCTCACATGGGTTTGACCGTAAACATCCTTTTCATAAGAGAAAACTTAGCTAATACGTCATTTGTTATATCCTTTTGTAAATAAATGGTGGAATAAAAAT
>NW_007600485.1:0-330 GCF_000523025.1 Cynoglossus semilaevis | reverse complement strand
AAAAAAAAAGAAAAACGCAGCAGCAATCAAGACAGAGAACCAAGATCATGTATTTAATCAGTGTCTTCCCTAGTGTCCAAACTGAGTAGTACACCTCACAGCTCAACACAACACAACTACACACCAACACACAGTCACTTAACACATGTATTTTCATTCGTGTACCTGCAGACGCTGAGTACTGTTACTGATACTACGTCTTTAGGTTCTGTGAGTTACAGCAGGGAAATGCCTGCAGCAAGTTTTATTTCCTTCTCATTATTTTCTTCATCCCAGTGGACAAAACAAATAAAACTGCTAACTCAAATAAAGATACAAAAAATTTAACTT
>NW_007600484.1:0-330 GCF_000523025.1 Cynoglossus semilaevis | reverse complement strand
TTCAAAGCACGCTTCGGAGAATTCCGTGTGCACACTTCTTCGTCTTCAAGTTCATCACTCATCCACGCGAGTGTGCAGTGGACAAAGTCGATCTGAGTTACATCCCTGGTGTCGCTATCAGAGATTTTGAAGTAGAAGTTGCTAAACCTAAAGGCCTCAGACATGTTCAAATTACTGAATCAAATTTGGAAAATCTTCCATGACAGCAAGCAGAGCTAGCAAGCAAACACAAGTGGACAAAACTGAAAAATCTTCAACCCAAGCTGATTGTCAAAACCTTGGAAACGTGCTTCCTGTCACATACCATGCACTACAGCGTGTGAGTATTGG
>NW_007600483.1:0-330 GCF_000523025.1 Cynoglossus semilaevis | reverse complement strand
ACTTAATTCAGGACGACAATAAGACTTTCCAATAAAATATATGTGTTAAGTATATTAGCAAGAAAAGAGCCAGTTACCCCAATGGGGGTAAGTAAGTGTGTCAAAGCCTGGTGGTTTTCAGAAGTAAGAAGTGCTGAAATTCTTTAGGAAATTTTGTTCAGATGCAATGAAGTATGACGTAGCCTCTATTTCCATAGACAAAAATACACAACAAACCCAGCAGAGCAATTTTCTAGGGCTTTACTGAAAACCCCAGATGGCTGTATTCATTTCTGTTCTTAAGCAATCTGTGGGGTCGCATTGCTCAAGATTTGATTTGGGTCAGCTTTT
>NW_007600482.1:0-330 GCF_000523025.1 Cynoglossus semilaevis | reverse complement strand
CCACGGACCAAGGGTTGGGCACCCCTGCATTAAGGAATATTAAATAAAAACATTTAAACATGATTTAAAAAAAGACATACCTTTGGGTGAGGCAGTGACTGAGGCGGGAGGTCGGAGGAGGAGGAGGAGGGAGACCGGCAGTGTCTGGTGAGAAAGGCAACAGCTCGACTGGTTTCATCCTCCTTGCTGTCACTGACGGGGGCACTCACACGAGCCGAATGCCTGTCGTCGGCTGGGCACGGTCCATCGGCGGTCACGGCGCCCTCTACTGAATCCACGTGCGACGATGGGGAATTATGGCCGGAGCAGGGCGACGACGGGCTGTCCCTT
>NW_007600481.1:0-330 GCF_000523025.1 Cynoglossus semilaevis | reverse complement strand
AAAAAAATCCAATCCACAATTCATTTCCTATGATGGTTAATACACATCAAAAATGACTAAGAATTTGGATATGAAACACTTTAAAGGTATGACAGTGGACAAAGAACAGACACAGTCAACAGGTTGTCTTCTGTAGTGTCTCACTCTGGTGTCTATCTTCCAGCCACTCTTCCCTGGCTGTTCACTGTTGAGTGAACCAGACGTTTGTCACCACGCTTACCACGTGTTGTTGACCTGGACTGACCACCTGATGGTGCGATTCAGAAAAACTAGGAGGTCCTAAAATCCAGAGGAACACTATTATTACTTCATCTAGTGCATATGTGTCAA
>NW_007600480.1:0-330 GCF_000523025.1 Cynoglossus semilaevis | reverse complement strand
ACCCAGTCTTTGGGAAACAATGTCTCACAGAAAGTGTAAAGTCAAGACCTTTTGTCTTACACTGGAATGAATCGACTTTTACAGTCAGAGAGAATGAAATTGGAAAAACAATAGAATTTACTAGGACTGTACTTTTGGGTATTTTAGTTTGACTTGATACAAGTTGATTATTTTGTAGATATAAAAACAAGTAGAAAATTCATATAGGAAACTGAAATTCCCTCGACGTATCGTGTCGTAGAGGGAAAATCCAGATTTCCCTGCGTTGTTGTACTTCCTGCGTTGTTGGTCACCAATAGTTACACCTTGTAACATCAGTCTCTCACTGGG
>NW_007600479.1:0-330 GCF_000523025.1 Cynoglossus semilaevis | reverse complement strand
GTCTTCTTGTACCTCAGAGACCATCTACTTCCTGTTAACACTTAGGTTGTGCTTAATTATGCATGTAATATGTTTTAATGTATTACAGGTCAAGCAAAAATGTCTGTTAAGTGTGAGGTTTGACTGCTCACATTGGCTCGTTAGATGCAATCTTTTAATTGCTCTAATGGGAACTCTGTCTTCGAGTACTCTCAGAAGTCAGCAGGTCTTAATGATTTATTAGAAAACTCATGCAAATTGCAGATATGGAAAAGGTAAATTATTAGATTTACAAGCATTTACATCCTCCTAATTTCCCGAACGGAACTCACTTAGATTATCTATCTATCC
>NW_007600478.1:0-330 GCF_000523025.1 Cynoglossus semilaevis | reverse complement strand
AGAACCCCTACGTGTAAACAATGAATAAGGACAATTCTAACCAATTGCGATCAGTCTGGCTAGTTTTCACTACAGCGAAGTAGCCTTTAGCTGTTTCTAAAACACATGTCAGTTCAGCAGTCAAAAGTTAGAGCACCGTCCTGCTCAGAAATGTGTGAAACTATTACAGAACTACAAACTTTCTTAAATGTCCCAAAACACTGCAAAAACAATAATGAGAAATCCTGTTGATTGCCAAGAGTTGTTTGAAATGGCCTGATGATATCAAACAGCCCAGAGTGAATTGGCCAAATGTGGATTTAATAAGATGACACATATTAAAGAGATACT
>NW_007600477.1:0-330 GCF_000523025.1 Cynoglossus semilaevis | reverse complement strand
TCTAAACATTTAAGTCACTACAACCAAACAGCATAGTAGGTTACATCCACATCAGGTCTATCCAATAACGAGGATATTTTAAATTTCCTAATATGCTAAGTAGCCAAATCTCCTTAAATCCCACTGCTGTCCTACTGGCCTTACAGCCAATAGAGCAGCCAGAGCCAGGGATTAGGCTAGGGAATACTCTATCCAGACAGTGAAATAAATGGATTTAAAAGCCCGCTTAAGCCGGTGGTTGGAGACTGTTTATGTTAGCATTGTGCATACACTTGCGCACACATAAACCCAAAAACATCCCTAATATACTGTATGTATGTATATATGTAT
>NW_007600476.1:0-330 GCF_000523025.1 Cynoglossus semilaevis | reverse complement strand
TTTGTTTTTGCAAGTCGAACATCATTAATTTTAAAGAGCATTTATATTTTTATAGGACAGCAGTGAACATTTAAACATATTGATTCGTGTCGTCCTTGCAGCAAATTTGGCCACTGTTTTTAGTTGCTGTAGTTCAAACACAGATTACATAATCCAGTCACTGAGGGCAGAAAAAGTTGTCATTGTTGACATTTACGCTGCATGGGTCTGAACCTCTGACCTGTGAGCACGGACGGTTTGATCCAATCCTGTTTCCTTCTGCTGGGAGTCTGTGAGGGTGAGGGAAAGCCTCCGGTCGTGACGTCTGTAGCGGAAGAAAAAAAAAGAAAA
>NW_007600475.1:0-330 GCF_000523025.1 Cynoglossus semilaevis | reverse complement strand
CCCCCCAGGGCCGCTCGTTACGAGAAAGCACTCTGAGAAGAGCTCAGAGACGAAGCTTTACCCCCGCCAGCTTCATGGAGGAGGACGTGGTCGACTTTCCTGATGAACTGGACACATCCTTCTTTGGAAGGGTACTAAGGAAAAAACTGTAGTTACAGTGTTTACGTTTTTCCGTGCAAAAGTATTTTGTCACCTGTGCTGTTTATGTTTATTAGCCAAAGTCGACTTCAGTTTCGTTCTTCAGCTCTGACCTAGATATTCCTGTGATCCAGAGATTTTCTTTTTTCACATTTTCTTTTTTTCACCTCTGTCCCCTAGGGGGAGCATGGC
>NW_007600474.1:0-330 GCF_000523025.1 Cynoglossus semilaevis | reverse complement strand
ATTTTGGAAAGCAACATTGATTAGAGGGAAGTAATTAATATTGAAATTAAAATGTATTAAGCCTTGTTGATATCAGCCACTCAGCAACAACAGCTCCAGGTCCCCTTAGGGCCCCGCCCCACACTTTTAAATGATAACATGGACTGGACATTGCTGGTTCTTATACTGTATATATTGTGTTTTTATGGATGTTAAATTAGCAGCTTTTACATCGACACACGAGGTTTGAATGTTGTGTGGAATCCAGACAAACCTCGTTCACTAATTGTCCTTCATCAACTACAGATAACATCAGTCACTTTTATGAATGTTTTCTCGATGTTGTGGTAA
>NW_007600473.1:0-330 GCF_000523025.1 Cynoglossus semilaevis | reverse complement strand
CAGGTCACAGTCAAAGGTCTGAATCTGGAGACAGGTTGAATCCGTGTCTGAAACCTTCCGTAATTCACCTTCAGCCTAAATCAGAAAATAAGTGTAGGTTCAGATTGACGACGTTTCAGGAAGCAACAAAACAATCTTCAGGTGAGATCCTGCCTTTAATCTGTTTTGCATTCAGCAGCCAATGGGAGGAGTTGCAGATGTCGAGGCCAGTGTGAGTTAATTCCAAGTAGATGGATGTGCATGCAAATGTGGAGGACTTCAATTATTTATGACGGTCTGCTTAAACACTCTGAAAACTGGTGGAACTCTGAGACTTGGTAAAAAAAAAAA
>NW_007600472.1:0-330 GCF_000523025.1 Cynoglossus semilaevis | reverse complement strand
AAAAAAAAAAAAGACATAAAAGGAAAAGACAAAGCTCAAACATATGATGTGCTGTTTAATGACCTGTTAGACGACTATTAGGCGACAGATAAGTGTGTGTGTGTGTGACTCCAACAGCCTCAGTCGATGACGTGTCGTGGTGATCGAGTGCAAAGACTTACTACACAGGTTTATAAAGGGATTCAAACTGATACGGCACCAATCCTGATGAACGCAGCGTTAAAAATCATCTCAAACAAGGCTAACGTGTTACTGACTAAGGGATTTGAGAGAAAAACAAACTGTTCTGTTTGGCATATGCTGAAGTTTTGGCACCATGAGTAAAAAAAA
>NW_007600471.1:0-330 GCF_000523025.1 Cynoglossus semilaevis | reverse complement strand
AAAAATCACTACTGCGTCGCTCGACCGCTCTGTGATTCGCTGATCAACCCGACCAGCCGTCGTATAAGTGAGTCAACTGTTGTCATATCAATGTCCAGACTCACCAGTGGATCATTGGGTTTTCTATCGTTGTCTGTGATCTCCAGCAGGTGACTCAGGATTTCGGAATGGACAGTGTTTCTGGTCCAATGACCTATAGTGACATTACGAGCACGTCACCTGCAGGGAGGCGGGACATGTGGACAGGCAGAGAGAGGGAGACGGGGAAGAGGCTGAGGTTCTTGACGCAGGTCAGAAAAAGGCCTGATGGTTTTTGTTTTGTTTTGTTTT
>NW_007600470.1:0-330 GCF_000523025.1 Cynoglossus semilaevis | reverse complement strand
AAAAGAACTTCAGCTCAGTTTTAACGACAGCACTGCACACTGACAAGATGGAAAATGTTCTGTACGTTTATGCTAAGCTAATCAAATCTTTCTGGGGGTTTCGGTTGTCGTTAGCTTCATCCCGATGCCTCTGTGGTGAAACGACAAATCAAACGTGGAGGACGCTGCAGCCACGCCCCCTCACGTCCACATGACCTCTGACATCACTGTCAGTCGCTCAGTCACCATAACACTCTGTCTGTCTCTAAGCTCGGTTTGTCACCACCACCAGGTCTGACTGGGAAACACGATAAGCTTCGTTCAAATAAATCGTCATCATTACTGAAAATC
>NW_007600469.1:0-330 GCF_000523025.1 Cynoglossus semilaevis | reverse complement strand
TTTTTTTACAACCCAAATGTGAGGTCACTCTCTGTTATGAATTTTTTCATGTCTTTTAAGATCACAGCTTCTTATAAACCTGTTGCCACACACGGAGCAGCTATACGGTTTCTCCCCCGTATGAATTCGTTCGTGGGTCTTCAAATTAGACGTATTGGTGAATCCGATACCGCACACGGAACAGACAAACGGTTTCTCCCCAGTGTGAATTCTTTCATGAGTCTTCAAATTAGCACTATTTGTAAATTGTTTACCACACACAGCACAAATGAACAGTTTCTCTAGCTCCTGCGAACGAGTCTTGTGTTTGAGATTATTACCGCACGCAGA
>NW_007600468.1:0-330 GCF_000523025.1 Cynoglossus semilaevis | reverse complement strand
TGAAATGTTCCCACATTCCATTTACTCATTGGTGACAAAGCAGTGGTACAAGTCTTTATGCTCTTGGCTGAAAGAAATCCCTGTCTGATTCATTTCCATTACTCATTACACATTACTGTGTTCTGTATGTTTTTTTCAGTAATTACTGAACAAATATTTGTGCACTCATGATTGACATCCAAATTGTTTACAGCATGAATTAAGTGGAACTGTCCTGGGAGTTGATGGTGTGGGCAGGTTGGCTTGTTCTAAAATAGAACATGAGCAGAAAAGCAAGCCAGACTTTTAGGGTGTCAAATCAGTGGTCAGCACTACACTAGATCACTACAT
>NW_007600467.1:0-331 GCF_000523025.1 Cynoglossus semilaevis | reverse complement strand
GACTGAAATCGTAGTCTAGTCTCTTACTTTGGTAGCGTAGGGTTCATCCGGGTGGTATTTCTTAGGAATGAACAACAGAAGCATCCGATCCCATAGCTGTATACCATTCAGTGATGTCACTCCCATGTAAAGGAAGATACCAAACAGGGCTGACATTGGGATCAACGTTAGAATCGGCTCCATCAGAATAGACAAACCTTCAATACAAAGAGAAAATAGGACAATAAATAATAAGAAAATAACCTTCATCAGAATGAACTAGACCTAGCAGAGTGGACAAATATGTCGTCAGGCATGCTGCTATACGCAGAAGACCGCTTTGTTTACATTC
>NW_007600466.1:0-331 GCF_000523025.1 Cynoglossus semilaevis | reverse complement strand
TATATGTATGTTCCTTTATGGAACTTAATACTGATTGTGAAAGTGATATTAATCATCAAATCAATCAATCACAATCCTTTTTTGGAGTACCACTACGGACGATTCTGCGATTCACCGATAGCCCTAATCATATATCACATACAGTAAGAGAGTAATGTAGCTTGACTAGTACTACTGCTACGACTACTAAAACAATGCCATTTGTAGTTTTTGTTAATTTTCCTCACCACTATGCTCGAGCTAAATGCTTAGGTTTCTGACATTGTAATTAGCCACTGTGTCGTTACACAGCACACGTGATAACAGTGGCAATGGCGATCGCCACTTCACC
>NW_007600465.1:0-331 GCF_000523025.1 Cynoglossus semilaevis | reverse complement strand
TCCGACTTTTTGTCCGAGTCTGACTTACCCTGACTGTGTGGACAATCATCGAGGTGATGAATGACCATCAGAGGCCTGTTCCTAAAGGAAGGGAACCACATTTAGTGAAACAAATCAGCATCAGTGAAGTCTGTGCAGAATGTGAATATATCTGAATTTTTATTTACTTTGATCTGGACCAGTGCAGTGCTTCCTCGTAGGTTTGAGCCCAGATCAGTTGATCGCCCCATCCTGTAAGATAGACGTCGTTCAGCGACCACAGCTTCACCTCCTATCTTAGTATAACGAATACAGTGAATTGTCACAAACCTCTGTGAAGAACTTGAGGGAC
>NW_007600464.1:0-331 GCF_000523025.1 Cynoglossus semilaevis | reverse complement strand
TTTTGTTTTTTTACCTCTGACGACAAACGCCCTCTTACGTCTTCGGTGTGAAAAGTTGTTCTTGGATCGCCGACTTATAAGGAGTAGAATGTTGCGCTGACTTCCTCCTGGATGTAAAGTGAGACAGTAATAAAGTAGAGCAGCTGCATTTCTTACCGTCTGCTCCTCTGAGGGAGGAGCGTCTGGAATGAGGCCCTGGAGGAGGCGCAGTTACCCCCTTAGATCAGACCATTTCCTTTCCACATAACTGTGTTCCTCTGAGGTCGAATGGACGAGACGTAATACTCCGGTTATCCTCCGACTCCTTTATCATCCGCCAAAAAGGTCAGAC
>NW_007600463.1:0-331 GCF_000523025.1 Cynoglossus semilaevis | reverse complement strand
AGTAATGATGCCTCATTATGTTTTTATATTACTGAGAAATAAATAATACATATTTATAATTTTTTAAAATATTTTTTACGTCCATGTAAATTATCCTAAACTATTGTGGAAAAAATGACATTAATCATTTTTTAAATATAAGAAAAAAATGTATACAGGTCCCCATGTTGGGCATTATTATTACATTTGTTGCACTAATTATGTTTAAGGTATTTCTCTCTCTATGTTTTCAGTATCAAATGAAATGTTATTAATAATTACAATATTTAATGTTAGGATCATTAATATAACTTCAATTATTAGAAGTATTATTATTAGTAGTAGTAGTAGT
>NW_007600462.1:0-331 GCF_000523025.1 Cynoglossus semilaevis | reverse complement strand
ACATCTAATCAGGCTGTATGTGGGCCCAGAACCAGGAGTTTGACACCCCTGCCTTGGAGTGAATATCGTTTTTAAAACTGACACATCATTTGCGATGTACGTTTTGAAGCAGCTACGGTTGCCAGGTTGCTACCCTGCCAACGAATTCGGATTAAATTTTCAACGCCACCGAGATGGGATATTGGATTTTCAAAGAAACCTCAGAAACACAGGTTGACGGAACAGCCGGCAAACGCTCGAACCGTAGCTCACCTTCAACTAGTTGCCTTAACAGGACACCGCTTATTGATTGGCCAAGTAGGGAGCTAAATGCCTTATGGGTATTTTCTAC
>NW_007600461.1:0-331 GCF_000523025.1 Cynoglossus semilaevis | reverse complement strand
TTCGCTAGTGCATATGCAGAATGTTTCATAGAGAAACACAGACGCACACACACACACACCGAGGTGTGCGGTATCATAGTTTAATAAGAAGCGGTAGCACAAGTCTGAACATGTATTAAAAGTCTAACTAAAGCTGTTTTCATGCCTCTGGAGTGAGTTCATGCGTACACAGGGGGGAAAAAAAAAGTTGTTTGCTGATCAATGAATGAAGAATTCGGTGATCACAGGAGCGTTTTTTTTTTTAAAGTATATACATTAAAAAAAAAACGCGGAGTCTATAACAAATAATCAGTTAAAGTAAGAGAAAACATCAGTTTCTCTTCTGTGAGAG
>NW_007600460.1:0-331 GCF_000523025.1 Cynoglossus semilaevis | reverse complement strand
GTCTCTTTCCACTTGTCTGTGCACAGATCTGAGTCAGGGGTGAGTGAAGGGGTGAGTCACATCTGTGGTCTGTGCTGAAGAAACGTCTTCTCAGGGTTTGTTGGTGCAGGAAGTAAATAAATAAATAAATATGTTGTATATAAAATATATCGAGTGTCAGAAACAGAGACATTTGTACGACAAATCAGGTTTTCACTTCTCAAAGTCGGTTTAAAACTGAATTACAAATGCACCGCGATCTGAACTCAGATCAGTTGTATAAAGTTGTAAATATATCTGTAAATATATACGGCCTGGTTTTTAATGTATGATGTTATAAATGCAGCGTTGT
>NW_007600459.1:0-331 GCF_000523025.1 Cynoglossus semilaevis | reverse complement strand
AACCAAATTACAAAAATTGTGTCCAAATCACAAAGCTGATGTTGAGTTTATGTGCAGTGAAACAAATGCTTAAATCACATTTTTTTCTCATCATTTTCTAACCTTATTCTTTATATACTAAAAAAGTTCAATTTCCAGAAATGTTGCATTCCATTGCATTGTCTTCTTAATGAATTAATAACGACCAAAATACTATTCTTTGCTGTCGATCTATAGATCCCTGAAAAAGAGCTTCGAGCCGTTTGTCAAATTATTATGCACCAATGTTCTCAAGTTCTGAGTCGACCATTGGTGCTTATATAAAGTCCATCCATCCATCCATCCAGCCATC
>NW_007600458.1:0-331 GCF_000523025.1 Cynoglossus semilaevis | reverse complement strand
TCTTCCAGATAAATCATCGTAAAAAAAATAAATAAATAAAAGGTAAGTGTGTTTTTGTCCTCTGAGGATTTCTTTGACCTGTTATTTGTTGTTAGTTTTGAAAGAATATGTCAAACATACGGCCCGCGGGCCAAAACTGGCCCACTTGGTGAATGTTGAAATTAAAAGAATGCACAATATTTAATTCAATAAATTTAATTAAATAAAAAAGTGAGGGTTCGATAGATTTATAAAATGAGCTGCAGTGCTGCCATCTAGTGACTGTCACTTTCACACAGCGTTTTTTTCTCCAAAACTATTTTTACGCCACACATCATTCGGCGAAACCCCG
>NW_007600457.1:0-331 GCF_000523025.1 Cynoglossus semilaevis | reverse complement strand
CCGAAAAAGTGGCCAAATGTTTCTCCCATTTGCTGCTGGGCATCAGTCACGCCGTCAGAACCTGCTGAGAACTGACGACTGGATGTAATTGGTCGCAGTGTGGTCTGTTATTATACTCCCAGCCCACTCTCTGCTGCCACAATGGGTGGAAAGATCTTCATTCTTCACATTCTGACTCCAAGTTTTCAATTTCCAGAGACGTCTGAAAGAAAGAGCTGAAGGCTGTGTTTCATTTCACTACAATCACATTCAGTTAGAGGATGTTTTTTGCTGTTGTTGTTGTTGCGTTTGTGTGAATAAAATGTAAAATCTGCTGCTGACAAAGTTCCAA
>NW_007600456.1:0-331 GCF_000523025.1 Cynoglossus semilaevis | reverse complement strand
ACTCCTGACTGTCTCATACAGTACCACGGGGCCTCCCTAGGCACCTTATCACATGCTTATTCTATGCTTATTCTACAGAGGTGTAATTCAGGGAGAGTCCGATTGAAACCTTAAAGGTATAGAAAGATATTTTTCAACGAGTCCAAGTCTGCAGATGAACGTGGTGATGTGGTTGCACACATGCATGCAACATTTTTCCATCAATCAAAAATTTATTTATCATAGTTGGCCAAGCCACAAGCTATAATACAGTACGGTCACACTCAAATCATAATGTCCTTTTTTAATGAAACAAAAGAAATTAGTCAAATGAATAAAATGAAAAAAAAAT
>NW_007600455.1:0-331 GCF_000523025.1 Cynoglossus semilaevis | reverse complement strand
AAAAAACTTGAAGCACGACCGGTAGGGCCAGTTTACCACCGACCTCATCAGGGGCAGGGTACAGCCCCAGCAGGTCACAGTGGCGCCCCTGCTGGCGAGCCTCTGTGTTGTGGCGATCCATGTCTTCTGCGGCGGTGCGTTCGAGGACGTAGGGCAGGAGGGCGTCGGGGGAGGAGTTCTTTAGGTCGAAGATGCTCGAAGCCCAACTGCCGCGAGGCGTCTCTTCGAGGCTAACTGACTGTCGCTTGGCATCGTCCTTAAAACATGGTAGAGGGTCAGAGGTCATTATTGATGGAGTTACGTATGAACGCAGACCAGGAGAATAACATGT
>NW_007600454.1:0-331 GCF_000523025.1 Cynoglossus semilaevis | reverse complement strand
TATCAATATTTTTAAATATAATATTACACGCCCTTATAACCAGAAGAAACATTGTGTACACTCACATGTTTTGCTCAGTCTTTACAAGGGCAATTTTAGCTTAGCCAAAACATGGCCATCGTTAACTTCCGGGTTAGAGCGGAAGTAAAACCATTTTCATAAAAACGGTAAAAAATTTACAGATTGCAGCAAATAATAAAGCGATTTTAGGAGAATACGTTAATTTTACCGCACGCAAGTAAACAAATTAATAAAACTCTGCATTTGAAACAACTGCAAAAATGATCACATAAATACGCGTCAGTGGAAACAATGATTAAATTCAGCTTTT
>NW_007600453.1:0-331 GCF_000523025.1 Cynoglossus semilaevis | reverse complement strand
AAGGTCTGAATAAAAAAAAAATACAGCGATGATATCAATAAATATCAGCATCAGCTAAATATCTGCTCAAAACCATCAGTGATAATAGTACTTTGAAGTTGTTGTTAAACTGTACTCCTCCTCTGGTCCAGGTCTTACTGGGTGAGCAGCGTCAGCTGGTCTACCAACAGCCTGTTTTTGGCCTGCGTTCTCAAGAGAGGTTCTCTGCTGATGTTGGCTCGTCTCGGACGTCTCATCACGTTAACCAGTTCAGGCTGCAGTGTGGACTTTGGACCGGCCCAGTTCCTGCCCCTGCATCCTCTCGTCACCTACCGGTAAACATTAAACACCT
>NW_007600452.1:0-331 GCF_000523025.1 Cynoglossus semilaevis | reverse complement strand
GTGGTACTCAGAGAGATCAATGTTTTCTCAGGTGGTACAGAGTAGAACAAATTTGAGAACCACTGATATAATTTACTTATATTATCATTATACTTCTGCCTTTATCCTGCAATACCCACGTTTCCCCAATAGATGGCGTAGCAAATGATAAGAGCTTCCTGCTGGCATCAGGCAGGAGGTTCCGCAGCATTCGCTGTAAAACTGCCAGATTCAGAAACAGTTTCTTTCCCTGTTTCTTTCCATCAGGCTGTTAAATGCCAAATAACCACCCAATGACTGTCTTTAACAATAGGTGCAATATCACTGAGCAATATTCTTGTTCAGTTTCTGT
>NW_007600451.1:0-331 GCF_000523025.1 Cynoglossus semilaevis | reverse complement strand
AGATTACGTCACAAATTGAGTCTACACTTCAGAGAACACATGAGATGTTCACCTGTCACTGTCACTCTTGCGGTGGTCTCTGCACTTCCTGTTTGACACGTGTAACTCCCACTGTCCTCGGGTTTGAGCTGCTCGATGCAGAGCTCCAGAAGACGACTGTCCTGTTTCATCTTGTACCTTCTGTTGGTCCTCAGTGGAAGCCTGTTCTTCTTCCACTGTACTGGAAGACCAGGTTTAGACAGCTCACAAGAGAGTGATATCGTTCCTCCCTCCTCTGCCTCTACGTTCTGTAAATCCCTTAGGAAGTACGGAGGGAGTTCTGGAAAAAAAA
>NW_007600450.1:0-331 GCF_000523025.1 Cynoglossus semilaevis | reverse complement strand
CCCCCCTTTAATATTCAATCTGTTTTGTACGACATACAATATGGCATTAAGAACCCAACTACACGGCAGCAGCACAAACCTAGCTTGAAACAGATGTCAGCTCGCACACGTACACTGTTAAAAACAGCCAGGAGTGAAAGAGAAATGCTACAGGCGCTCCAGACGGTAAGAGTGAGTAACGTGCATACGTGGGTGCAGACAAAGGTGAAGACAGTAAAAAATACGTAAATGCTTGAAGACAACCTGCAGGTACAAAAAGCTCTTCAGAGGTTAGCGATTTTATAGCTATAGGTACATGTGTACCTTTTGTGTGTCTCGTGCCTATTCACAC
>NW_007600449.1:0-331 GCF_000523025.1 Cynoglossus semilaevis | reverse complement strand
CCCTGTGCTTTCATTAAAAGCCTCCACTGGGAAACTGTGCTGCAGTGGACAGACCCACTGCACCACATCCACACTGCATACCAGAGTGGGCCACATCTGAGTGGACTGCCTGAGTGTGTGGCCCGGTTCAGTACTACGTACCACGTACTACAGGAGTACGTACTACGTACTGTATATATGTGTGTATTACAGTGAGACAAAGGCCCAAAATATATGATTATAAAATATATATTTATATATATATTTATCAATATATGATAAATGATGATTGACTCTGATCAGAATCATAAACAATAAGAATTCTGCACCACATAAATATATAAATATATAT
>NW_007600448.1:0-331 GCF_000523025.1 Cynoglossus semilaevis | reverse complement strand
CTTTTTTTAATTATATTTCTTCTTTAATGGACTTGAGTGATGTTGTCTTTATTAAACCTCCGGTTCTTGTACCTTCTGCAGATCTTCTATGGAGCGCTCCGTCTCTTTAAGACGTTCTCGTAGAACCTGCTCTTTGGCGGAGATCTGAGACTCTTCACTTTCAAGTTCACCAATGTCAGACTCCAGACTGTGGAGACAAAAACAGACAATCAGTTTTCATGACAACACTGTCGGAGCCGTGACGACCAATCAAAGACTCCAAGCATCGAACCACAAACCCTCTGGTTTGGAGACAGCCTGTTCGTCCCACTGAACCAAAGCTCAACGACTA
>NW_007600447.1:0-331 GCF_000523025.1 Cynoglossus semilaevis | reverse complement strand
TTGTAAAGTGCATAAACAAGTGTCTATAAACTGCACCCCGTCCCCCACCGCTCAAACCACCATTTTCATTAACTTTATATAGGCTGAGTCTATCCAGAACCCGTGGCAGTAATCCTATATTTGCTTCCAACAACCATGCCGAGTCATGAACAGACTGCGGGAATTAATCTGCATATTTGCTAAAGCGATAGAGAAATCAAAGTGAGCCATGCCTCGAAGACGTTGATGAGTCCTCTGCCGCTCCGATTTCTGACGGAACTGAATTCGTAACGACGGTCACGTTCCGTACGTAAATGTTTTTTTTACTAATTCGGGAAACGTTACAGAAAAG
>NW_007600446.1:0-331 GCF_000523025.1 Cynoglossus semilaevis | reverse complement strand
TTCAATCAAACCACAAAGCATCATGGGGATTGATCCTACTGTACTCCAACATGGTTATTCTGGAGAATATTCTAGATTATGTGTGTTCTGTTTTTGATGGTTGACAACAATAAACAGACCTGTGTTTAAAACAAAGATATTTGTTGACAACCATGTTTATAAGAGGATTAGAATGAGAAAGAATTGGAACAATATGAAGGTACATTAGGAACAGATAAACTGTGATTAATTGTGGTTAAATATTTTTTGATAGACCCAATTAGAGTGTTGTTGATCTAGAAACATCCTAAACATTTTTTTCCTTTGGTTTTATTCCTAACGTGTAGATTTT
>NW_007600445.1:0-331 GCF_000523025.1 Cynoglossus semilaevis | reverse complement strand
TTTGAGTTTTTGTTTTTCTGTTTTTCTGTCCAGATGTGGAGAGATATTCAGATAAATACCACCTCAGTGAACAGACAGACAATCTGATGGACTGGAATCAAGGTGAGGTTATTTTGATCAACCCTCATCGTTGGTTGATTGGTTGTTTAGTTGACAGAGGAGACGGAAGTTGAGTGATTCTGGTTCTGGTTTCAGACTGGAAGAGGTTTCCCAGAGAAGTCAGAGTCCTGGTCAGAAACCCCCCCAGAAAAGGTCAGTACCCATGAGTATTGATGATGATGTGCAGTAACTTGACACACAGTCAGTGATCTGTACAGAGAACTGTTAGCTC
>NW_007600444.1:0-331 GCF_000523025.1 Cynoglossus semilaevis | reverse complement strand
TGTCCACTTTTGTTTACATGACGTGGTTAAAACAAAGGCCGCAGTTTGATTTAGAGGTTACAGAGCTAGCGCTATCTGTTAGCCTGAATTGAATTCCACGCTGGTTGGACGTCCAAGAACATTGAGTTTACACTGGGTTCGAGCCACAGGGGAACCACATACATGGCGCCTCCAAGAGGCAGCTTGTTGCAGCAGCAACACAATATTTTTCCTCAGTGTGGGATCGATAATATTCAAATTATTTTTTAGGAATAATAGTAATAATAAAACTGCCTCCACTGGTCGACGGTGGTACTGCATCCTCAACTGCATTCCCTGAGGAGGTGTCTAT
>NW_007600443.1:0-331 GCF_000523025.1 Cynoglossus semilaevis | reverse complement strand
GTATCGTATCGCCAGATTCTTGACAACTTCCATCTGAACATCAGTTACTGACACCAGAGGGATCTACATTTGGAATCACTAGAGAAGATCAGTCCTGATTGGTCAACAGTCAACGTCAACAGTAAACTTTTCCATCTGGACGTGTGCAGCTCAAACACTCATTTGTCAAAACAACACAAATATGTGTGTGTCATGTGTGTGTGTGTCATGTGTGTGTGACTAAACCTGTGATCGTGCAGTTTTAGGGATTTGATTAAAATAAAATAAAAACCACAACCCCCAATCCAACAGTGTTGACGGACAAACTCTGACTCAGACTCAGACTCAGACT
>NW_007600442.1:0-331 GCF_000523025.1 Cynoglossus semilaevis | reverse complement strand
GGAGTTAATAAATAAATGTCTTAAATGTCAAACACCGACACTGACCGAGATCAAGTTTTTGTTCGGTCCCCTGCAGGCAGCCATGTTTTCACTTTTTGTTTTCCAGGTAGCCCATGGCAGCAGGGGGCGCTGGTAGTGCTGCAGTCACTGCTGACTCTACAGTTCAAATTCAGCGTCTTTAATTGTAGGCGAGTCCTACAGGATGTACAGGACCAACGGCTGCACCAGGTGTCAGTACCATCAGTAACAACCAGCGGTTAAGTCCAGCAGGACAAAAGTTACGGAGTCTGAACTCCTGCTGTTGGAGCTGAGCCAAAGAAGAAGAAGAAGA
>NW_007600441.1:0-331 GCF_000523025.1 Cynoglossus semilaevis | reverse complement strand
GACATTGTTTTAAAAATGACAGTCGACAGATTTGACACATGATCTGAAAGAAGTTCCAGACCATATTAAACCTGTCCTAAAGTGCCAGAGTTGGCCCGCGAGCCACACCTTGAACTCCTGATTCATTCATTTCAACATTTTTGTCCACCTACAGCAGTGACGGCGCGTGTTTTAACGTTGGCAGATATTTTAGTTTTACGGGGAGTGAAGACGCAGACGTCAACATTATCACTGTCGTCGTGTTTTAATACATGTTATTACACTGTCCTCTGTCGTCGTTGTGATTGGTCGGTCCCTCGTCGTTACAGCTAATGATCTTTGACCTCTTGAT
>NW_007600440.1:0-331 GCF_000523025.1 Cynoglossus semilaevis | reverse complement strand
CCTCGGTTTACGACGTCCTCGACTTCCAGCGTTTATAAGAGTTAATAAGAGTCCAGGTCTTGTTTCTTCAGTCCAGCGTACGGCGTTAAAACATATTTAGCATGTAAGCTATTTGGCGACCAGAGCGGACGAATATGTCGTCACGTGGCACTAAGTCTGTTCGGACGACAGCTTTGTTTACGCTCGCCGGTTTGACGCCAGACATTGAATTGAGCTTCATTCACCGGCATCAGTCAAACTACTACAATTCCGATGTTTTTATATCCTAGCTGATGATGTCATCACTGTGTTGAGTGACTTAGCTACTTATGTACGATATGTGTTTTCCATC
>NW_007600439.1:0-331 GCF_000523025.1 Cynoglossus semilaevis | reverse complement strand
GTGAACCGTGAAGCCACCTCTGGCTGAACCTCACAGCCTGTGATAGCATATAAAATACAGCCGTCAGACGAAGAGCCAAAACATTCAGAGCATCACTCAGTCACCGCTCGGTCACTCAGTCACGGTGAGGCCCAGACAACACGGCCAGTCACTCCGATACAACACGTACTACTGTAGTTCTGCTGCCGTCAGACAGACAGTGATACGAAGGGGTCACAGTCAGTTGGCAGCAGGGAAGTACCAGGCTGAGATCTTGGTACCGATCTGGCCTGGAATCAGTCCCGTCATGTGGATCACAAAGAACTGCTTTTCCAGGAAACAGAGGCGGTCG
>NW_007600438.1:0-331 GCF_000523025.1 Cynoglossus semilaevis | reverse complement strand
GGCACCAATTATGTGGTTCCTCCGGGGATCGAACACAGGACCTTCTACATGTAAGGCAGACTAACTGCCACACTATCGAACCACTACTGTATATTGTAAATAAACATAGTGCTAAAAAAGCTTTTGTAAATATAACTTTAATTTGGATTATTAGAATGGCGCCACATGTGTTCAACATTGGTACTGCACGCTAAAAGGAACAAAGCTGCAGCCTTTGCTCCTCTTCCTTGTATTTTTAGTTTGCCCTTTTTTATATCCCTACATGCAAGTGTAACTGTGATTTTACTGCCATAAAAGTTACACTTTTTACACTCCAGTATTTTGACTGGGG
>NW_007600437.1:0-331 GCF_000523025.1 Cynoglossus semilaevis | reverse complement strand
GTTAAGAGGCTCTGTCCCATTTCAGTTTAGGTATGATGGTCTTCCTACTGTCTTCCTAGCAGGGAGGTCCTGCTGAGATGAGAGATGTCAGCCTGTCAACCTGACACATGGCAGCTGCTTCCTGCCTGCCTGACCCAGCTTCTATAAATAGCAAAACAGTATATCATCCAATGTAGGCCATTTGGTCAAACAGAAACTAAACAGGCCGTGTGCTCCCAGGCTATATGTTCCTCTTTCACCTCAAAATAATTTCCCCTCTACAGGTGTGCTGTTCACTGCACCACAGGTCATTTCCATTTCCATCCACCTTCTCGAGAGTCGCCATGACTCC
>NW_007600436.1:0-331 GCF_000523025.1 Cynoglossus semilaevis | reverse complement strand
GACAGAGGATAAAACAGATGATAAAGACCATTCAACAGTAAAATTCGACATGTATTCATTCACAGGGTTATAATTATGTAAGTGTTTTTTCCACAGTGCACACTATTACATTAAGGCCTAATTTAACATTAACACTTTACCCACATTTTCCCCAAAAACTCTTTGTGACCATGTGGACATTACACAGTTGTGCAGGACTGAGCAATGTGTTTATGACTAGGTTTGTATAACGACTTAATTCTCCTTGAAATCATTGGTTTCATTAGCCTAATAGTCAAGTATAATACTCAGTCCCTCATTGTCCATCATTTTGTTGTCATTATTAACTTGT
>NW_007600435.1:0-331 GCF_000523025.1 Cynoglossus semilaevis | reverse complement strand
TTTTTTTTAATTTGGTGGCATGAGCAGTCTTGCTTTACATCAAAATGGTCAGTGGTTCGTGCCCCAGCTCTAACTGATGATGTTTCTACATGGAGTTTGTATTTCTGTGTGTATGTGAGTGACCTGGTTGGTACCAGCTAACCTTTAGCTACTTTTGTTCAAAAATTAGTCCAGGTTTTCATCAGCGACACTTTCTCTATTGTATGTGTGTCAGAATGTGCAGATTAGGATTAAATGACACACTCACTCACACACACACAGTGGATCGTCAGAGAGAAAATGACTTTGCTCTTTTCCTAACACAGAGCTCTGTCTTACATTCCCCCCCCCC
>NW_007600434.1:0-331 GCF_000523025.1 Cynoglossus semilaevis | reverse complement strand
TTTGTTTGTTGTTTTACAGGTGTGATGCTGTGGGGTGGAGAAACAGCCGCACATTCCCATGCTCAAGAAGACGCCTGGAAAAAGATATTGGCATTTTTAAAAGAGAAGCTGTTCCAAGACGGGGCACCAGGTTCAACGTTTTCACAACTGTAGATACACGAAACAAGTAAAAGACACAAAAAAAAAGAAATAAGGGAAATGAACTATTTGGTAATAATTAATGAGCTATTCAATAAAAACATGCTGGTTGATACTTAATAACAAATACAAATAACACATTTGGTGCACATTAAAGGTACAAAGTGCATTATTGTTTCCCAAAGACTGGGTC
>NW_007600433.1:0-331 GCF_000523025.1 Cynoglossus semilaevis | reverse complement strand
ACGTGCATCTCTTCATGCATGGTCCCCGTTTGTTCACCGTCGCTCTCCCCCCCCCAGTCTGCTTCCTCACACACTAATCGCACGGAAACTGTGAAGATGGCGGCAGGTCTCTGTCTGCCTGAATTGACTGATCCGTTTTCAAACTGTGCAGCAGCTCAGCCTATTAAGTGGGCCGCTCCAGCCAAACGACTTTAGCGTTTCCCAGGGAGCAACATTAGGCTCAGCAATTCCTGCCCGCTATTGTTTAGGGCCGCGCCGTGACAAAGTTAATTTCTTACCACACAAGCACAATACACAGATGCCAGCACGCACCAACAACAACAACAACGAC
>NW_007600432.1:0-331 GCF_000523025.1 Cynoglossus semilaevis | reverse complement strand
TTGGTTTTAATCAAATACTTATTTAGTAATTTTTACCAATTAAAACACAGTTAAGGAAAAAAAACAAAGGTAACCAGACTATAAGCACTAAAAAAAAAAGAAGAAAAAGAGCAGTGGAGGTTTATTATAAAATTAACAAAATATATTGGTGTCTACTGAATGTTGGTGGTTAGTATAAAATATGAACATGAGTGGATGAACCAATGAGCCAAAGAACGAATGCTGCACAAAAAACTTTTTTCATTATCAATTGAATTGACAGATTTAAGGTAACTAATATGCAGTGTAAATTATTTTAATATTTATATGTTTTATATAAATATAAATTAAA
>NW_007600431.1:0-331 GCF_000523025.1 Cynoglossus semilaevis | reverse complement strand
CCCCAGATGCTGAACAGATGCATTGTGAGCAGGGAGGGGGGGGGGCCCTGGTGTGTGTGTCTGTGGCTATGATTGGCAGTCAGGTAGAGTTAAAAAAAAATTGTCACTGAAAAAAAAATTAGATCGCGAAATGCACCTTTAATAGCTGTTGCCTAGTAACCACTGCGACCGAGCAGGAGCGCGAAAAACTTCATGTTGAACGTTGTTGATGGCTGTAAACACAACTCCGAAAAAATTCTGTTAAAGAGAATAGAGAAAAAAATGATAAAAAATTCTGAAATTACAAATTTAAAAATTTTGTATGTAAATATATGTAAACATATATATAAAC
>NW_007600430.1:0-331 GCF_000523025.1 Cynoglossus semilaevis | reverse complement strand
AACAACGACCACAACAACAACAACCACCATTTTGTGTCTGTGTATAACTGGTCTGTGCTGTGGTCTGTTGTCTGATCATCTGTAATGGATGTTCCACAGAGTTCCATGTGAGATTAGAGCAGCTGTCAGACGGAATTATTTTGGAATCCCTGAGTTTGTGATTGTCCTTGAACCACATCGACAGTGTGTACCAGTGTACCGGTACCAGTGTAGGCACTGGTTTTATTAGTATTTATGCTAATAGTATTTATTTATAACTAGAACCTGGTCACTGGTCAAGTTTCTCTCTGTCTGTTTAAGGCTATGGTTGAGGTTAGCTCTGAGGGTTAGC
>NW_007600429.1:0-331 GCF_000523025.1 Cynoglossus semilaevis | reverse complement strand
TTTTTCTGCTTGTCTTGGTTTTTAGACTTTGACGACTGAACATGTGCCCAGAGAGAAGAGCTCATTTGCTAAAAGCTCTTCAGCTCATTTTATTTTACTCCAACGTCCACGTTGTTCATGCTTTGACCTCTGTTCTTCGTTTTCAGCTTCTCTCTGGAACTCACTGACTCAGACTGGAAACAGTTTTAACATGAGACCAGAGAGAAACTGATCCAGATGAAGGTTCACTGTGTCAGAGCTGCGTCACAGCACCGTAGACCTGAGCTTCAGTTACTCTGACGTCTGAGCTGGACTTTTATCAGACAAATGAATTGAATGAATAAATAATTGT
>NW_007600428.1:0-331 GCF_000523025.1 Cynoglossus semilaevis | reverse complement strand
TTTTTTTTTTTTGTTTGTTTTGAAATACAGTACAGTCAGTACGTTCACGTCAGTGTACCTGGTATTCGTACGTGTAGCTGAACTGTGCGTCAACCATCTGTATGTGGCAGCTTTTATCTGGTCCCATGTAGAAGCGGAGCTGCTTCTTCCAGGCCCAGGCGTCAGGACCGGTAACCTGCGTCTGGTTCAGCTGCTTCACCACACTGATGTTATGGATAATGTCCAAGATCAAGGCCTTCAGCTTCAGCTGCAAGACACTGGACTCTGCACGGAGACACGTGGGGGCGAATATTAAATTAATGTCTTTTCAGTTGAATACCTAGGTTTTTTT
>NW_007600427.1:0-331 GCF_000523025.1 Cynoglossus semilaevis | reverse complement strand
CCAAGCGTGCCGGTTTTGGCCCCCGTGCCTTATGTTTGACAACCCTGGCCCCGATGTTTACGACGCGAAAACCAATAAGTGCAAACCAGGATATTTTCCTTTTACAACAAAGAAGCTAACTTCCTGTTCAACTCCCACGGTGGCGCTCCAGCGTCTTCTTTAGAGGGTGAACGGCACAAGCGCACCCAAGTCTCTCACTCATCACACTACTCAGGCTTCAGTGAGTGAAGCAGATGGAGACAAATGTCTGACTCCAGCCGGCTGTTAGGGCATCATGAAACCTCACACATACACTTCTTCCAAGTGCACTAGCTTTTTTCTTTTTTTTTTT
>NW_007600426.1:0-331 GCF_000523025.1 Cynoglossus semilaevis | reverse complement strand
TTTTTTTTTTTTGTCTTTTTTTTTGTCGTCCTCACCTACTGTGGCGGAAATGTTAGTGTAGGCGGAGTCATTGGTATACACATAGGAAGAGTTATGGGAGGAGGGGAGCACAGTGTGGTTGTGGACTCGGACAGCTGGACACAGAAAGACAAGGGGTTGGACACCTGAGTGGACAGACCACAGAGAGGTGAAAAGACAGGACAACAGGAGGGACGTGGTGCACAGGTATGAGACGCGCGGGCGGGCGGCGGGGGACGGGGGCGAGACGGCATACCTGATCCCTCCGCATTTTTACAATCGCGTTTTATACAAATCGAAATGATTGTCATAC
>NW_007600425.1:0-331 GCF_000523025.1 Cynoglossus semilaevis | reverse complement strand
AGATTAGCTCTCTTCTCTGTCTTCATCGTCGTTGTCCAAACCCTCGCTGTGAGAATTTCCCATCACATTCACCTGGATCTGAGACTTCCTCTTCCCCATCGCCGGCTCGTTGATGGGCATCTTCACCGTCTCCTCGTAGTTGGCCATGACGATGGAGCGCAGGGCACTGAACTCCGTCTGCAGCTGCTTGTCATCCACCGACCAGAACCGATGGAACAGGAGGTTCCTCCGATACCTGTGGCACCAGGGGAACATTCGTCAGAGGTGACGAGCGCGGAAATCATCCTCGATTATTTCAAATGTCAAATCTCTTCTCCACCACGTTCACATC
>NW_007600424.1:0-331 GCF_000523025.1 Cynoglossus semilaevis | reverse complement strand
TAGATGCCTTCGTCATGAATGTTCCCACCACACCAGATAGCTGCAACCTTGGAGTAGTCTACTCAAAATCGAATCTTTTTTTGTACCATCTGTATCTTCTCTCACGTAATTATGACAAACATGAGTCTGTAGTTCATCTGACGATCATACTGTGTAATAAGAACACATCAATATTTTTATAACAGAATCGTTTTTACAGGACGTGTGAATGTGACCTCTACCTTTTATTAAAGTTTACACTGGGATTTAATTTCAGGTACTGGTGGTTCCAGAAGGGGCTGAAAATGTGTCCAGACCCAGTCCAGATTACCCCATGCTGCCCACCATCCCA
>NW_007600423.1:0-331 GCF_000523025.1 Cynoglossus semilaevis | reverse complement strand
TGTTGTCTACTTTCCTATTGGTTATAAAGGAATCTTAATTTTATTTTTTCATCTCTAGCTGCGGACCAGATTTAGGTGGTTTGTGCGCAATAGGTGGTCCATGAGCCAGGGGTTTGACTCCGTCGCTTTAAATAATCACAGGTATAAACGTAGGGTTCAGGTGGTAGTTTTTGACCTCAGCCTCCTCCGTGACCCCAGGAAAGATTAATCGATAGCAGATTGATGAATACTCAACTTTATGTTAAGCAAACGTTACATTTGTTAGCAGTTAGCAATACCTGAGTATTTAAAATACTCCTTTACTCAGTCTTAGTGGTTGAGAAAATAAAAT
>NW_007600422.1:0-331 GCF_000523025.1 Cynoglossus semilaevis | reverse complement strand
ATAGACAGATGTACTTTATTGATCCCAAGCTGGAAAATGACTATTGTGTCTCAGCGTTTTCAACATGTTTAAACAAATAAGTGTGGAATTAAAATTCGTTCTTAGCAGATTTGTAAGTTTGATGGTTTGGAAATCATCGTTTCAACCTTCAGCCAAGGACGATCATTAATGTCCAAATCTGTCCACATTTATTTGTATTTTTTCCACTCTAACTTCGACACATCACGTCAAATAAACCTTTGTTACTTTTTCCTACATTAAAATAATTGGTCCACATCAAGGTCTGGATGTTACGATTCAGACATGAATAGGCGATAGAGCAGACACTCCA
>NW_007600421.1:0-331 GCF_000523025.1 Cynoglossus semilaevis | reverse complement strand
AGAAAGGTAGCGCTGCTGCTAACGATAACAGGGCCACAGGCCATAGAAGTATTTAACACGTTTGTCTTTGACAGTCCTGATGATAGTGAAAAGTTGGATGTAGTGCTTAGTAAATTTGACACACACAGCAGTCGGAGGACGTGATGATAAGCTGCATGCGCTGTGGCTTACGGCACATGCCTAAACAGTGTCCATTGTTTGGTAAGCAATGCTCCAGTTGCCAAGGCAAGAAACACTTTGCTAAACAATGCTTTTCCAAGGCAAAAGAGGGGAAGAGAGGAAAAACTGTAAACTTAGTGGAGAAGCCTGATCTCAGTGACACGTTCTTTGT
>NW_007600420.1:0-331 GCF_000523025.1 Cynoglossus semilaevis | reverse complement strand
TTTCACAGACCATGTCAGTTAATGAGGTTCACAGACCATGTCAGTTGATGAGGTTCACTGACCAGTGTCAGTCGGTGATGGGATTTGACCCAGTTCTGAAAGAGACGTGGTCAGTGGATTTGGTCACAATTTGTCTAGAGATCATTAGGTTGAAAAAGGAAATCATGATAAAATCGTATTGTGAACCATATCGTAACTTAACTGGAACACGATATGTTGTGACAAGTGGTCGATGTGAGATTTGCTTTGGTACTTGGCAACAAGTACGGGTCAGAATATTAACACCTTTTTTCTTTTTTTTTTCAACCTAGAAAAACATCCAGCCGACAGT
>NW_007600419.1:0-331 GCF_000523025.1 Cynoglossus semilaevis | reverse complement strand
AGTGTGGTGTTGTCAACTCTCAGCCTTGATTCTGATTGGATAGTGTATACCTTTACATCTTCCCCCACCAACAGCTTTGTTTCATTGGTAAATATTCCTCCCTGTAGAGTCGAATGGTGTGTTTATGAACCTCAGGTTGAGCCTCCTTCGCCTCCTACTGTCTCCGCTTACAGGGAGTCAGTCTACGACTGAGGAGTTTCTGAAGAAGGAAACTTGACCAAAAGCAATTTCAGCCACTACTGAAGAAACTGTTTGTCAGCAGCAGCAGTGTGTGATAGAGATAAAAACATTTCCTTGTTCCAGCTTTCCTTCTTTTGTATGACTTTTTTTT
>NW_007600418.1:0-331 GCF_000523025.1 Cynoglossus semilaevis | reverse complement strand
GTAACTCTGTTGTTATAACTGCATCATTACGTGTGAACAGATGAAACCTGGTCAGTCTTTGTCTTGTCTTTTAATTCAATCACAGAGAACAATCAACACGACTGTCTAACGGTTTGTTACGGCTCTCCTTTTAATTAGACCAGATTAGATGAGATTAGACGGACATCTTTATTAATCCCCCTGGAGTTCCCTTTAGGACACCAAGGTTTTCTGTCACCTCACTTGACGTACGATTCCACATGAATGTGGCCCATTATGGCTCGTACTTGAGGAGCTTTAATGGCTCCTCTCCCCTGTCCTCCCATTAAAATAATAATAATAAAAAAAATGG
>NW_007600417.1:0-331 GCF_000523025.1 Cynoglossus semilaevis | reverse complement strand
TGGATTTTTTTTTCGATACACAAAACGCAAAATGACCATATTTCGGAATGTAATGTTGCCCAAAGTAATTAAAACTGCAAAATAAAATAAAAACAATTGACAGTATATCACAATATATCCTTTTACTCTTGAGAGCTGATCCTGACTCTCCCCAACTCTCATTTGTATCTTTTATTCTCCAGTTAATTCCTTTTCTTTTTCTACTTGAAACCCCTTTTTCAACATTTTATCTCCAAGGCTTCTTCCTTTCTGCTTCTTTTTCCACTTTCATTTTTGTCTATGGAAACAGCAACACTCCAGCAAAACTGGGTTTGATTCCCAGAGGAACCAC
>NW_007600416.1:0-331 GCF_000523025.1 Cynoglossus semilaevis | reverse complement strand
CCCGCCCCCATGGTGCCACCCACCTTAATTACTTTTAGAGGTATACTCTGCAGTAATTGGTTTTACTGTTGCCTTTCTATTACCTTATTGCTAATTTTTGGTCTAAAAGTCGTAACTAATTATTTCAATGAAGTTTCAGTTCAGGCCGACGAAAACTGCACCATACTAAGTTAACTTAACTATGTTGATTAAGGTCAAAGGTCAGCACTCAGCAAAACTTTTCTATATAGTAACTGACTTTATATGACCATCACAACAACAATGGAAGACTATCCACTGTGATAACGCACATTTCACATCCAGTGACATCTGACCAGATATCCCTGTTTTT
>NW_007600415.1:0-331 GCF_000523025.1 Cynoglossus semilaevis | reverse complement strand
CCCCCTCCTCCGGTGTCCAGATGGACGACTCAGCTCAGAGTGTGTGTTTCTGTGTGTTTCTGAGGTCGTTCGCCGCCGATCATACTACAGAGCAGCGACTACAGCGACCGTGTCCACCATCAAAACAGCAGGGTGGTCATGTGCACAGTGAAGCTCTACACACACACAGGCAAGAACAAACAGTAGAGTTGGCGCCGTTCGTAAAGTGCAAATGAAGATCGACGCATGCATAAATGAACAAAACGTTTCGTTTGTCATTACCTTCTTCGTGTATCTCCGTCGTCACATCTACCGGGCCATGATGGTTCGGGTTATTCCGGCCCCTGATAGA
>NW_007600414.1:0-331 GCF_000523025.1 Cynoglossus semilaevis | reverse complement strand
TTTTAACCGTTTCTGTTAGTAAAGACATATTTCAGACAGTGGGGCTGCTTTTGTTTGTTTTAGCTATTTTCAAAATGACATTATCCATTTATGTTGATGTTGGTATTCTGTTATATCTAAGTGAATCGTGTTTCCTTGTCATCACACATCGCCCCCTGGTGGTTCATTTACTTCGAGTTTTACTCTTAGTAACTTTTTGGACCCATTTTTTTCCCCTGAATTTCCTTTTCTGTATTATTAAACCTATTCTATCATTAACAACGTTTTTTTTTTCTTTTCATTTTATCGACTTTAGAGCAGTATACTTATACTTATAGTGCAACTTGGGGAA
>NW_007600413.1:0-331 GCF_000523025.1 Cynoglossus semilaevis | reverse complement strand
TTTTTTTTTTCTTTTTACAATGATTGAGTTTAACATGCACAGCCGTCGGATGTAAAGATGTGGTTGATAATATTTTCAATAATATTTCGAGCATGTTCAAAAGTGAAAAGCACAGTCTCCAAGTCTGCATCCACACTTGACTTCCTAACTGCAGCTGAAACGGTCTGTGTTAAATCAAATGTTCTCATTTTTTTTCTGCCTGAAGTATCAGTTGGCGGCAAACAACAGATATCTATGATAAAACTGCAGTTTTTCTCCTTTGGAATTATTCCACATTCATTTGAAACCGGTGAGATGTATTATTTATAAGAGTGTCATTTAAAAAAAAAAA
>NW_007600412.1:0-331 GCF_000523025.1 Cynoglossus semilaevis | reverse complement strand
GTCGTACCTTAGAGCCACTGACTGAGCTGGATGGTAGCTCTTCTTCCATGACTCTCATCGGTGGCTCTTGCAGAAGTCTGTCTAGTGCGCTCGATTGCTAAAAAGGAAAAACACCAAGCACTGACTCAGGATCTTTACTGTACATTAGGACCTTTTCATCCACTGTTTCCTCCATTACCTTCTTTTCAAACATTGTATAACCAGCATCAGCAGCTGCTGCTTCCTTCCTCTCTTCTTGGCTGATAGGCTGGAAGCTGCTTCTGAAGTTCTCCTTTTGTTTGTTGAGACTTTTTGCCCAGCGTTCCATGTCTTTAGCAATCTGAGAAAAAAA
>NW_007600411.1:0-331 GCF_000523025.1 Cynoglossus semilaevis | reverse complement strand
AGAGAGAGGAAGCTGCTCTCGTCAGCGCACGCACCGGCGGGGATGAAAGCCTGGTGTCCTGTGGCTAACGAGCCGCTCAGGCCCAGAGGGCTGGTGGGTTTAATTACTGCACAGGACCGGTCAAAGGCAGCAGAAGAACCGGAGAACATTCTGGGACGTCCGGGGGGTTTTGGGGGGGTTTAGACTGAAGCAGGTCCTGCTGTGCCCCCGCTCCACTTTGATGCTCACTCCCCTCTGCTTTTAGGCCCACGTGATGCTGCTGGTTAGATTCCTGACTGTGGACACGTCGGATGTTTCAAACGAGTCTCTGGCCTGAAAAAAAAAAAAAAAA
>NW_007600410.1:0-331 GCF_000523025.1 Cynoglossus semilaevis | reverse complement strand
CTTTGACTTCACTTTGACTACTGTGTCAAACTGACCCAAGCAGTATCTATGTGACATAATGTTTGGTTGTAAACATCCATCCACCCAATCAACTACTGCTTATTGCTTTGCAGGGTTGCAGGCAGTGCCGGGTGGTTGGGCACACCTATGGTCAATTTAGTGTTTGATCAACCTGATCCTCCGATGACCTCACTATAGTCTTCTGTCCCACAGCTGAGAACCTAATTTTGTCTATAGAGGCCCATATTTAGCACATTTCTCTATTGGCTTTATTGATATCTTTCTCCACTTCAATAACAATATAAAATTACATCAAAAGTGGTCCATTGTA
>NW_007600408.1:0-331 GCF_000523025.1 Cynoglossus semilaevis | reverse complement strand
CCAAAACAGAGGGTTGCGATTTAAAAACTGACAAAGCGCTTCTATTTTAACCAATGCAGTTTTTATAGTCTTTAAAGTAGTCATTTTGTGGATGGGGAAATGCACAGGCCAATTGCATACCGGTTAAGTCAACCCACATGATACCACTCAGCCAATCAGATCTGTGCATTCCAGGCGGTAAACATTGAGAAGTTGCAGTTCAGTCAACTGAGAGTTATCGGCAAGACACGAAAAGACGGTAGAAAGAAAAAGAAAGTGTTGCATGTAGCGAAAACCACTGGAGAGACACAGACGAGTGAGACTGAGAAAGGGAGAGACATGGATGAGCGAG
>NW_007600407.1:0-331 GCF_000523025.1 Cynoglossus semilaevis | reverse complement strand
TTTTTTTTTTTTTGCTGCTTTCTCATTTTCCCTCCTCTTATCGGAACACTTAGTCTTAAGGGCCAGCTGTGTAATATGGATGCTTGAGCATGTAAAAGGAGTCTCGCTGGGTGAATCCTTAGAAATAATGAACAAATGGGACTTAAGAATTTGTCGGGGCAAAAGCCTCTGTTTTAATTATGGTAGATCCTCCAGAGACCAGGCTGCAAATACTGTATCGGTTGTTATGCTACCCCTGCAAGTCTGCTTCACTTTAACCTCAATACAGTATGTACGTATATATACAGTATACACATACATATATTGTGTATGTGTATGTGTATATATATAT
>NW_007600406.1:0-331 GCF_000523025.1 Cynoglossus semilaevis | reverse complement strand
CCCCGACTCACCTCCCCGAACTGCCCCTCCCCCAGCTTCTCCCTGAAGATCAGCCGTTGCCGTGGGAACTCGGCGGCAGAAATGTCCTTCCTGGTCAGGGAGTCCACGGTGAGGGCGGGCACTGCGTACATGTTGCTGCCGGTGACGCCCTGCAGGTGCACGATGTCGGTCTCCGCGTAGTGCGGCGCGCTGTTGTGGAAACACTGGTGTGGCGTGCACTGGGTGACGTCGGGCTCGGCGTAGCCCCCTCCGCAGGCTGATGGTGGAAAGACAGGCGCGACTTTAGTTTTCAGTACCAGATGTCCGATATTAACTTTTGACGATATTTACC
>NW_007600405.1:0-331 GCF_000523025.1 Cynoglossus semilaevis | reverse complement strand
AGAAGTTGGATGAAGGCAACTTTCTACTTCTAAACTTAAATAAAACAGAAGTAACTATGCTCTGCTCCAGAAACCCAAGAGAGGCTTTATCCGAAACTGTTGCATCAGATGACATCAGCATAGCCACCAGTGCCGCAGTTAAGAACCTGGGTGTCATTTTTTACCAGGATTTGCCCTTTGAGCCCCATATTAGACAAATCTCAAGCTTAGCCTTTCATCACCTGCATAATATTAACAAAATAGGTAATATCGGTAAAGTAAAAGAAAGCGAAAAATAAGCTTGTGTGTTTGTTACATCTAGATTAGGCTACTATCAATTTTCTATTAGTCT
>NW_007600404.1:0-332 GCF_000523025.1 Cynoglossus semilaevis | reverse complement strand
GAAGCGCTGACTCAGAGCCGACACTGAATTGATCTGCGATGATCAATATCTGTCGCTGCCGCCTTTAACGTAAGAGCGCGACCTTTGACTGGAGCAGCTGATCAGTGTTTCAAACTGAGACGTATTGATCAGAGTACACGCGCTGATCTACTTCACATGTCAGTGCTGTATTGATTGGTGTCAGGGACACAGTGGGGCGCGGGTCCAGGGGGGGTCCAGAGTTCTGACGGTGGGGGACTGTCCGTCCTCTGTCCGTCAGCAGCGACGGTCTCTGCAGGTCCTGGCAGGTCAGTGTCCATTTGTAACAGGATCATTTTATTGACTCAGACCCT
>NW_007600403.1:0-332 GCF_000523025.1 Cynoglossus semilaevis | reverse complement strand
GATTATGCTAGTATCTCGAGGTTCCACGTTATTACCGCTACCAACAGCCCAAAGACGAAGATCAGACATTATGTCTCACGGTAAGGCCGGTCAACCTCAGTGCGGACATTTTCAGAGACGAGTGATTACCATGCGGAGTATAAACAAGCCATTCAATTAGTACAACACTGTTAAGCCCCCCTACATGCAAATCAGGCCGGGGGAGAAGAGCACTCAAGATGGCAAAGTAGTGTCCACACAATTGAAAATAAAAGAATGAATATGCAATCAGGCACCTAAGAGGAGGAGGAGGGAAAATTAAGAAACGTGTGTGTGTATGTGTGGGTGTGTGT
>NW_007600402.1:0-332 GCF_000523025.1 Cynoglossus semilaevis | reverse complement strand
TTTTTTTTTTTTTTTTTAACACAGCCAACCTTTAAAAAATCCATTATACCAGACATGGACTGGTGTAACATGGGACCTTCACAGCACCAGTCCTCTCCTGACCCAGTTTTTCTTCTGGTGCACAGTTTGCGACAAATTTAATTATGTGGATTTCCCGTGTCAACCTTTCATAAAATGATGGTTTCTAATAAAGACATCAAACTGTTTTTGACAAGGAGGGTGTGATTTTGACACACATTTCCGTACGTAACTATGTCTAATTATTGTACTCTGCGTGATTAATTTATTTATTAACATGATTATGGTCATGTCGGAGCAAAGTTTTGCAAAAA
>NW_007600401.1:0-332 GCF_000523025.1 Cynoglossus semilaevis | reverse complement strand
TCGATATATTGTGAAACAAAATTTCGCAACTTTCCAGCGTACCTACAGTGTATTTTCTGACGCCCCCTGGTGCTGAGCTAATACTGGTTATTTTTAAACGACCCACGACCGTGGGGCTGGTCAGCGTGTCCCACATTAGCGTTGTCAGTTTCAGACGCTCTGACCTTTAGCGTTAGCTTAATGTTTTGATGCAACTTTCAGAAAATGAGGATCGTTCCTTCAGGTCACGTCGGAGTTTACCGCCGCGTTTTAATGTCAAAGTGGCATTTAGTCGAGCAGAACGCCTCGGCCGGGGCTCAACCAGGGGCTTAAGTGTGTGTGTGTGTGTGTGT
>NW_007600400.1:0-332 GCF_000523025.1 Cynoglossus semilaevis | reverse complement strand
TGACACAAGGAGAGGAGAGGAGAGGCCAAGTGCTGTGAGCCTCCAGTTTGTTCACTTCTTCCAGCGCCCGCTGTGGCGTGTTCTCCGTCTAATGAGAAACTCCACACGAGCTGCGTTAAACCCACCGCTAACACTCGTCATGTGGCTAAGCTAAATATGAACAAACTGGTCTTCAGGCAGCGGATGAATAAATGTTGGATTAAAGATTAAAAAAAACAAAATAAAAAAACAACAACAACTGGAGACAGAACTGACTTTAGATGAAATTAAACTTCAATGATGTCACACTGGAGCAATAGTTAACCACTACTAAATTATTATTATTATTATTA
>NW_007600399.1:0-332 GCF_000523025.1 Cynoglossus semilaevis | reverse complement strand
ACTACTGAGTCATTTGATGAATAGTTTGATGGGTGACTGTTGTTGCAGTTTGACAATTCTCTGTAGAAAAAAAAACACCACTCAGTTCAAGACGACTCAACGGCCTCGTCTTATTTACAACAAACCGCAATGGTTCTCAGAGTGAACTCCCAGCATGCACTTTGCTCGTCCCTAACTCAACCCTAATATGCCCAAGGCCCAGAATGTGGGTGTGTAAATGAAACTGAAGCGCTCTTAATCAGATGATTGAAACTAAAACGTGGGCACGATGTTTTAATCAAAGCGTGCGCGGACGTTAGCATCTTTGGCTAATCTCTAACTAACCATCTGCT
>NW_007600398.1:0-332 GCF_000523025.1 Cynoglossus semilaevis | reverse complement strand
TAAGCCCAAATGATCAACTTAACTTTGCGTAACATGCTGTGAGAAACCAGAAAACTATTATGCACTTACTACAAATATGTCTTTGTATGCCTATGCCACAGTGAAAGGCAAAACAACTAAATACTCTAGGTGGCAGTAGATGTCAAACTATAGATTGCTATATAAACTTTAACAGAAAGAACCTCAAAGCTGTTAAAGAACATCTTCATGTGAGTCTTTCTTTAATTCCTGTATGTGTTCTAATAAACAGGCCTCTGTATTACTCTGAATGAGTAAATTGAAACTAGAAGATCACCATGTTAGATTACATGTACATTTGTGACATTTTGTTT
>NW_007600397.1:0-332 GCF_000523025.1 Cynoglossus semilaevis | reverse complement strand
GTGTGAGTGTGAGTGTGAGTGTGCATATGCATGAAATAAATTTACCCACATGCCTTCAATCATGCTCAAGCATGCTACAGCGCTAATGCATGGTCCACATATCATCATTGAAATGCACGTGTGATTGTAGCAGTATGGTCGCATGTGGCTGGAAGGACCCCCCGCTGACAGCTTCAGTGTGAGGCCCATTAACGATGCCCGTCCCCCATCCGGATCCTGTCCTCCTGCTCCGTCCTGGTGACAATGGGAGCCATCACGCCAACAAACTTGCCGTGACGACCCCTCATAGTCTGTTTCTTTGCTTGTTTCCGGTCCCTACTCCTCCTTCTTAT
>NW_007600396.1:0-332 GCF_000523025.1 Cynoglossus semilaevis | reverse complement strand
AAAAAAAGCACTTTTTACTGTAAGTCAACGTTAGCAGTGAGCTAATTTAAGAACAGAAGACCCGTCCAGTTAAAGAACCCACGTGGTCCATTTGCTGCTGCAGGCCTTTGCTGAAGGGCCGACGTCCGATGGCACCTTGTTCTTCGGTCTCTGGGAAGGAGACTTGTCCCACACTATCACACATGCCGTACTGTTTCACCATAGAGTAGGCCACACGGGTAACTTTGCGCAGATCATCCTGAGCTCCTTGGAACACAGAGTACACAGTGTTTTTTTAACAATTACAGTATTTTTACAGCGCTGCGCACAGAGGTCACTTCAACGACTTCAAC
>NW_007600395.1:0-332 GCF_000523025.1 Cynoglossus semilaevis | reverse complement strand
AGAGAGAGAGAGAATGTGTGTGTGTGTCTTCCCCACCCGCTAATACACACGCATGCAAATTTACCCCAGTGAATATTTTGCTTCGGAAATGCCAGTTGGACGCAGAGTCCATTCTTCACGGGCTTCTTTCAGGCTCCACTCGTGGAATCTGAGGCTGCGGCCGAGCTGCGGCTCACAGTGGAGCTGCAGCTGCGACACACACACGTTTTCACCCTAACGTTACATTCACCGCGAGTCCGAGCGTTTTAGGCTTCTGGAAAGTTACGGTTCGGGAAACTTCCAATCTACCCATAGATACCAAAACTTCCGGTGAATAATAACCAAACAAACAA
>NW_007600394.1:0-332 GCF_000523025.1 Cynoglossus semilaevis | reverse complement strand
TTTATTAGGTAATATATGGCTTACCTTTTCTTATATATAAGACACGCTGCAGTTTGAGACACGTCTCACTGTTTGTAAAATCTGAAGAGAAACTTGAGTTTTTATACTGTAAAATATGGAGATGTTTGTTAATGCTGCTAATACAACTAAAGTACTCATAAATAATCAGATGAATACTACCTTTGTTTTCTGGCTCTGTGACAGTCTGATTTGTTTTCTACCCATAATCCCATTAATAATGATCTTACATGACTTGGCAAAAATGTAAATAACATCCAAATTGCACTTAATTTTTAGAACGTATAATTTTCCAGAAAGATTTCATTTTTTTT
>NW_007600393.1:0-332 GCF_000523025.1 Cynoglossus semilaevis | reverse complement strand
AGACAGGGAGGTCTGCCTGGTATACACGTGGGCTGCACTGCTGCCACAGAACAAAGGTCAAACGTTGACCTTTCTACCTGGGGTCTCCCTGTGTTGTGTACTGTGTGTGGGGGGGTCTCTGGGTGACTACACTTGATCCCTCCCTACACTTAGACATTTGTCTCTCGAGTCCCTGTGTTGGTGATTGGCTGGGACACCTGTCCCGGGAACAGCTTTATTGGAGCAGAGATTGAACCGACTTACGATCGGAGACGCGACGTTTGGCGCGGTGTCGTCATCGCTTCCATGTTTTGTTTGTCTTTAATCGCCCGTAAACACTCAACACATCCGCT
>NW_007600392.1:0-332 GCF_000523025.1 Cynoglossus semilaevis | reverse complement strand
ATGATGTATCGTGACGCAAATAAAATATTCCTGCTCTGTAACGAGGAGCCGACGCAGTGCTTCATGCGTTTCTTTGTCACCTCTAGGTGAGTTGAAGACCCTACAGGCACTGGACAGAGAAAAGCAAGATGAGCACTGGTTCAAAGTGCGAGCAGTGGATGGAGGCGGGCGTTACTGTGAGGCTGACGTCCGCATCACCATAGAAGACGTCAATGACAACGCGCCACAGTTCACGTCTGACCCGTACACCTTCACAGTGTTTGAGAACACAGAGATGGGCACGTACGTGGCAAAACTACAGGCACATGACATCGACATTGGTGAGACATTTC
>NW_007600391.1:0-332 GCF_000523025.1 Cynoglossus semilaevis | reverse complement strand
AGGGAGGGAGAGAGAGAGAGACAGTCGTCATCAGGCGAGAGGTGAACAGGAATTTGTCTTCTGATTTGTTGTAATCTAGATTTCTTCACCATTATGGTCTTGTGATTGATTCAGGCAAACAGCCAAGGATCCATTAGTGAACACAGCGCTCTGAGAGCTGATGTAGGACCAGTGCTGTTTCCCTCAGGGGGTTTCCCTCAATTTGCCTCTGATACATTTACCATTGTTCATTACATACAGCTGAGGACAAACTTATAAGCTCCACTGGTGTTAATAGTCTGAGGTTTGGCTATTTACTGGATAACACTGCAGTCATTGGGGGTTTTTTTTTT
>NW_007600390.1:0-332 GCF_000523025.1 Cynoglossus semilaevis | reverse complement strand
AAACGCAGCCAAAGGATGAAAAAATGTACAACCTATGGTCCCGAAAATACGGAAAATAGTTTTACTTTTGAAGGAACCCAATGAAGGATGTTAGTATTTAAGTCAATCAAATGACATGACTCTGGTTATTTAGCAATGCTTATTTATTGTTCAACTACTGTAACTTACATCACGGGCATTTGTCAACATTAATTGTGAACAGTTGTTCAATATCATAAGCATAATTCACTAAATTATTAAAGTATTATTAAAGTGCAAAATAATATATCTTTTTTTCCGACAAAGAACAGATTTCAACTGGGTCACACGGTGGGGGTGGGGGTGGTTTGGGG
>NW_007600389.1:0-332 GCF_000523025.1 Cynoglossus semilaevis | reverse complement strand
TAAAAAAATGCAATAGAATTACAGATTAGAAGGGTCAGATCTTATGGTCAATAATATATGCTTGTCAAAAAATAATAGCCTTTAGAATGTTGCACAAAAAAGAGGTCGAACTAGGCTTTTTCAGCCAAACCATAACAAATGAATTTCATTCCAATAGGTGCAAAATATAATATGAAACTGCAAGAAAAATGGTTACCAGACAAACGGCTAAAAGTTAGCCGAAATATGACTGATGTCACTGATGAACGTGTTATTATTTAAAGATGGAAGTCTTCCAGCTCTTTCAAGAAATCTTGAATGTCTAAAAGATCCACATCTATGGTCATAAAAAC
>NW_007600388.1:0-332 GCF_000523025.1 Cynoglossus semilaevis | reverse complement strand
ACACAGACACAGACCGGCCGCGCACACGCCCACGAACGCCTCACGCTGTGACACACCGCGGTAGTACGTGCAGTACTTCGACAGTACTACACGTACTACAGCAGGATGAGATACTTTGATTCCTCCGTCTGTGAAGGTCGCCGTCGTCTCGTTAAATAAACTCTGACCTCATAAACGCTGTGAACTCATGTCTGATGGTGGCGCTAAATCACTCACTGTGAACGGGGATAAATAAAATAAATGTCACATGACGTCAGTGTGAACGGCAGATGGAACCGATGTCGGAACCAGAGCCGCTTCAAACACTCTCTGTGTTTGTTTGTTTGTTTGTT
>NW_007600387.1:0-332 GCF_000523025.1 Cynoglossus semilaevis | reverse complement strand
AATAATAATAATAGTAATTATATATATTTTTTCTTCTTTTCAGTTTGGATTTTTTGACAATGTATTTCATGACATTCATGAAGGACAGTTTACTGTACAGTAGTTTTTCTGTTTTTGATCATTTGTGATGAAATAATATTTCATGACTTTTGGCTTTTCTTGGTACAAATTAAACATTGAGGATAACACTGTGGCTGATTTTGGCTTTTTGAATCATTTCTGGGACATTTCATTTTCTTCTAGATTTTCTTTAATTATGCAATTTGTATTTATATAAAGTTTATTATGTTATTTTTAACAGTTTTGACAAACTGAATTATTTATACATTTAA
>NW_007600386.1:0-332 GCF_000523025.1 Cynoglossus semilaevis | reverse complement strand
TTTTTTTTTTGTTTTAGTCCTCAGTGTTTTTGACATTTTCTCTAATTTTCAACTGTTTCTTGATTAAATCTACATTTAGCCACCATTGAGCTAACCTTTAGTTATCTGTTGGTTATGCTCAACAAAAGTTACTTAATTTAAGTTATCTACTCACATTCAAAATCAAGTTTGACAACATTTGCTTATTGTTTTTGTTTTTGCTATTCTAATTTTGCTTTCTAAACTAAGAGTTGATATCTACAAGTATTTGGTCTCTATGATGTTTGGACTCTATACTGGAATACTAAGACTACGGAATCTAAATGATATGTTGAGGGATCCAATCACAGTCC
>NW_007600385.1:0-332 GCF_000523025.1 Cynoglossus semilaevis | reverse complement strand
TAAGTTAACGGCTGACGAAACAACAGCCGAGTTATATCTCCATTAAAATATGAGTCACAGGGTTAAATAAGTTGCCTCTTACCTGGGCGAGCCATACAGCATGGTGGTTGGACTGCTGGAGAGGTTCTGCTTCATGCGCTGGTAGTTCCGAACCTGGGTGGGTACAGGGATGGGGGTGGTCTCTGTCCTTGGGGACACCATGGGGGTCTGTCCCGGTGTGGGCTGCGGCTGCCTGGAGCGAAGCAGAGGAGAAGTTCAGCACAAAGGCTGCGAGTGACTTCAAGCTGATAAGATTTCAAAAGCCCTTTTTTTAAAAAACAAAACAAAAAAAC
>NW_007600384.1:0-332 GCF_000523025.1 Cynoglossus semilaevis | reverse complement strand
AGGTACCAGGTGTGGCGTGTTTTACCATCTGAGGACAATTACTGCTCTTGACTTGTCTTTGTAACAGTGGCATGTTTTCTCTCCTGACAGCTCGTTCTCTCGTTCGCTCTCTTGTTCGCTCTCTCTCTCTCAGTCAGAGAGAGGATTATTACTGCATTATTCACTTCTTCCAGGATAAACAAACCGCTGCACCGCCGCGCCGCGCCGCCGCCCCGCCGCGCCGCCGCTCTGTTCTGCATCGCTCTGGCTCAGAGAAGCCAATTATGGTTTCTTTGACTAGCGGGCTCCTCGGTGGCCCCGTTCACCTCCAACAAGGCCCACTTAATGTCAGT
>NW_007600383.1:0-332 GCF_000523025.1 Cynoglossus semilaevis | reverse complement strand
TTTTTTTTCAGAAAACAGAAACATCCTTAATGTGTGGTTGCTTGTGTTGAATCCTAACAGGTACGTTGTACTTGTATTGTAGAGAACATGTTTGTAGATCGATATTGAGTTGCATTTAGTTTCACTGAATCTATTTTTCTACTGTCGCCTGAAAGGGTGCGTAACAGTGGTAAACTTGGACAGACTACAAAATAAACTGGTTTGATATTAAAGGATTCTCTCGGCCTTGTTTGTGCTTCGACAACTGAATTACACAATCGAACTTGGAGCTCATCGAAGAGTGGATGGTAGCCTTCGTACATGTTTTAAATGATGTTGCACCTGCAGAGCAG
>NW_007600382.1:0-332 GCF_000523025.1 Cynoglossus semilaevis | reverse complement strand
TTCTTTTTCTGTCAAATACATAATATTGTAAAGTACATACTTATGCCTCAAGCTTATTATTGTTTGGTTTATTCCCTGTGGGCCAATTAAAATGGAGTGAAAGTATAACTTCAAATGAAAAAAAAGTTAAAAGTGAAAACGTTATTGATAAGAATATGTTCTGTTGAATTTAAGTGTCAGTTAATAAATAAATAACGAGTTTCTGCTAAGAGCAGCTGCACTAATTAATGAGAAACTCCATGTTAATACAGAAGCCAACATAAGGGATATTAATTATGGTGTCATAGATATACTACAAATACACACTTTATATTAAAGTATATTTCTCACCT
>NW_007600381.1:0-332 GCF_000523025.1 Cynoglossus semilaevis | reverse complement strand
CCCCCCCCCATCATTCTCTCAGTTCATATTCCCTTGGAGGGGGGAGTACGACGCTGGGTGTGAAATGAGCTGAGCCACAAAGTCTGAGCCAAAGTAGGGACAGAGTGAAGACAGTGGAGGACAAACCGTGGGCAACATCATGTTAATACCCCGCAGGAGGGCATTTATAGTTACCTACAGGGCTTGTTTACTGGGGCTCGAGACATTCAGGTCCCCCTAGTGGCCTGAGTGATAATAAAATAAAATAGTAATGAGGTTGGGTTGGCTTTAACCCGTCACCTGAGTGCACAGGTGGCACTTCTCTTCCTTGACCACTAGGCCACCACTGCCCC